>NW_024080937.1:971686-1261514 GCF_003009895.1 Hyaena hyaena
AATGAAATCTGGCCATGTGTAGCAACATGGATGGACCTTGAGGGTGTTATGCTGAGCGAAATTATGTGATTTTAAATCATGATGTACCATACAAGTACAATGTATTTTTAGTCTGTGTTTTTCTGCATCCAGGCTAGTCTATTGTTGGTTACACTGCCCCCCCACCTCAGTTCTAAGGTGAATTTGTAAAAGCCTATGCACTCATGGGTCAGAGTTTAGTTATACAAGAATCACTAAGCAGTTTTACCTGACACTATTCTCAAAACCTCATTGTGTTTAATAACTTCTGTAAATCAGGAATGAGTTACAAAATCAAATTTGTGAGCCATGTCACACTTTGAGACTGAATCCATTTGTACTGCAAATACACAAATATATATACATACATTTTCATAATTGGAAAATAGTAAAAGAAGCCCTTGTAGATCATTTAAATAACTCTGAAGCATTTAAAGAATTTTGGTTTTTAAAAAGGATACACCTTGCTGATTAGCATTGAGCTTTGTTTAAAATACTGCTCCAACATTAAAAACAACAACATCAACAAAACCCTGCTCATGCTGTCTCTCTCTCTCTCAGAAATAAATAAAACATTAAAAATTTAAAAAAGGGGGGGGCGCCTGGGTGGCTCAGTCGGTTAAATGTCTGAATTCAGCTCAGGTCATGATCTCACGGTTTGTGGGTTCGAGCCCTGCGTCGGGGTCTGTGCTGACAGCTAGCTCAGATCCTGGAGACTGTTTCAGATTCTGTACCTCCTTCTGTCTCTGACCCTCCCCTGCTCAAGCTTCTCTCTTTCTCTCAGAAATAAATAAAAAATTTAAAAAAATACTGCTCCAAGAATTTTTAAGCCTGAATGCAGCATAATTGTGAAAAAAAAATACAACTGATGGTAAATATTGGGGTGGGCAGGGAGGGGATATACAAGGAAAGAAAAAACAGGTATAAATCTCAATGTGTACTTGGCTTATTCACATACCAACACACTGTTTGGATTCCAAGCAATTATTTTTGCTGCTTGTCAGCAGTCAGGGTCACCATTGCTTCAGCCCAAATAAAGAAGCTCATTACTAAAAGATGTCCTGGAGAACAGCATGACTCATTTACTTGAGAAACTGAATGCAAAAGAAACCCCTAGCTAATAATATTTTGGAATTATTTTTGAGAAAAGAAGAGATGCAGGGGAATTATTAGAGGTAATAACAGAAAATTCTGAATGAAAAATTCACACTTTTCTTTATTCCAGGTCAGCTAGTTTGGAAATGAGCACAATTTCCACATATGACATTAAATATGACCTTACTTGGAACTGTACTATTGTTGTTCTTAGTTTTCAGTTGCTGAAGGTAGAAATCAGTCATGCCTTTGAGGGGTTTCTTAGCAATCAGCAAACCTGAACTGGGCATTTGTGGGGAAAAAAATAGAAAAGGAACAGAAAGAGAAGGAGAATTATAGGTAGGCTTCAGGGAAATGGTAACAAACCATCTGCATAATTTTTAGTAATGTTACACATAGTAAGCATCCTAGATTTTTTTGTAGCAATGTGCACCAATAGAAAATGATACTGATGCAGTTTTTAAATAGTATCTTTGTCATAATTATACTTTCATAAAGTTCACCACTTTTATCTATCCGATCTAGGGGAAATTTTTTTTTTGAAAAATATTTTATTTCCTCTTTGAGAAGCCTATTCTACTATGGATGCATTTTCAACAGTAAAATTCATTTTGAAAACAAATTTGTGAAAGATTTGAGGTTTTCTTCTCTTAGAAAAGATATGTATTCCCAACTGTTCCTAGATCCCAGCAAGCCTCTAGTATAGTCAAAAAGAGACAGGGAGATGAATATTTGTTTGAGAGGTTCTCCTGGGCTGACCTGGTCTTCATACCAGCTTCACTGCTGATATCAAGACAATAATCAGCAGGTTGACAGCAAATCGATTTTGGCTTTACTAGAAAGTAGATGCAAAAGCCAATAGCGTAATTCAGCAACCTCAAGCTAACTACCAAGTTACGGCTGATATGCTTAAATATTTTATGACAAGGATGTAGTATATTATTATTATTGCCCTCCTATGTACAGCTAAAAGTTTACCCTTGAAAAAAGTAAAGATTTAAAATAAAATTTATGTCACTTTATTAGAGCAAGATACAACCAGTTGATATTAGGCCAAATCTGATTGTCTTAAAAAATCATTGCTGTGAATAGTTTGTAACCATTACATTTCAGTAAAATGTTTATTCTAACCGAAAAGTCCTGGGTGTGCCATTTATATTCTGTCAGAGTCAAGGCTTTATCACACATCCTGAGGCTTAGAGCTCTCCTGTGCACAGAGCTGTTTCCAACTGGGCAGGGCGTGCCAGGAATTATTGACACTATTCTGAACCAGATCCATGGATTCGAAGTCAGCCTCTAGCTCAAGGAAGCATTTTAGAAGTGCATCCTGGGTCACTGAATTCTAGTAACCATCAGTTAGTACATGCTCATCCTTTCCTTTTTCATAGAAAAAAAGAAAATTCGCTTTTCTTCAAAGACCTTTCAGGTTGTACTGGAAAATGTGTCCAATAAAGAAGACACATCTGGTCCTTCTTTGTTGGGGAATTTATAGGAGGTAGAGTCTCAACTGTCAGGCAATCGGCAACTGATGATATAAAATATGATGATACCTTAAGAATTACGGAGGATCTGTAAGACTCCTGTGCAACTCTTGCTGTCTGACAGCTGCATTCTGTGACTCTTCCAAGGACAAAAGAAGGGCTCATTAAGTTCAAATTTTCCCCAACTAGTTGCTTAAAATTAAACAGTACAGTAAAGCTGCAAAAGGACAGAGAGCCTCCTTCTTCTCCACTGGCAGCCAGAAGGGTGTTCACTTGTACCACAGGAAAGAGAGAGAGCTCCAAGCCTTGGGAACAGGGATTTTGGCAGAAATCCCAGGCTGTAATTCTTGACTGTAGACATGTTACAGCTGGGAAAGATCTATAGAAGGGGAAACTGAGGGCACACATGACGTGTGGACTCTACCTGTGATATTTGACACTGATCTTTAGAAGTTTACCAGGATGGCCTCTTCCTGGACCAGATTTTCATTTCTCAGGCCTCCACTCCTTTGTCTACTAGACAACTTGGACCTCCTAAATTTCTGCTTTCCATGTGGAACAACTTAAGTTTCTGCTTTCCACATGGAACAATTTAAGTTTCTTTTCCAGCTGCCTCGAGATGTGATTCCTTGATCTTTAACTTATGTGGCTGGCTTCCATTCTTCTAGTTCTGAAATGTATCTATTTCCTTAAGCAGGTCTTACAAGAAACTTCAACCTAGATGTCTGTAGGCTTATGGTGTTTTTGTGTTTTAGCCTAATAAATTATGAAGCAGGCCCCCAAATAGGAATAAAATAGAATTCCACATCCTAAAAACATTAAATTGTTTAAAATAAAAGTTTATCTTTTTGAAAAGCAGATAGGCCTTGGTCAGTTGGGGCTGCCAAAGAAAAACAAAGTGCCATAGACAGGGTAGCTTATCAACAATAGAAATTTATTTCCATAGTTCTGGAGTTTGGAAGTCTGAGATCAGGATGTCAGCAGGTTTGGGCCCTCTTCTCCATTGCAAATGGGTGACTTCTCATTTATCTCCACATAGAAGGAAGAGAGTGAGCTAGCTTCCTGGTCTCTTCTTATAAGGGCACTAAACCTATTCATGAAAACTCCATCCTCATGACCTAATCACCTCCCAAAGGCCCACCTCCAAATACCATCCCAATTTCATCAACAAATGAATTTTGGAGGAACATAAACATTCAGTCCATAATAGAATGTATGTGGGGTATGATATGCTTTGCCAAGAGTTAAATAAATGACTTTCTGAAGTACATGGAAAATAGAGAATAAGCAGAGTGAAGCAATGACTAGATCAGGAATGAGACAACCCAAGTTTCTAACTTTGGACAGTGCAACTCATCCTTCAGGCCTGAAGAACTGTTCCCTATCTGTGATAATTGTTTAATGATTAAAAAAATCAGAGTGAGATACGAAATAGGTGATGAGACCATAGTATCTACCACACCATTGATTTCTGATCATTGGTTTGTACATTCCAGTTGATTTCACAGGAGTACTCTTTCTTCTCAACTCCATAAATCACAAGCGAAAGCCATATGCTTACACGAGAACCTTACTGGATAGTGCAGAATAGAGAATCACAGAGTCATGGGTTAGAAATGTCTTGAGGTGGCCTTTGAGGAATATGAATTTTTTACATCCTTAGAATATTATTGTTTCTGGAAAAATTTCATAGAATTGGGGTGAGACAGAGAGAGAGGATGGAAGGTATGTGTTGGGAGATGTTCTATTACTTCCAAGGAAATATGTCTTGTTCTCATATTTAAGCCCATTTTCTACTGCTCAGTTCTCCCTCACTGTCTCTCTATACTTGAGGGCCATTATCATTATTAAAAATTTTTTTTTGACTCTGTTAGCACTGAATACTTTGGCTTTTTAAAAAATGACAAAATCAACAAAAACACTTCCATTTTTGCCTTTTCATTTACTTATGCTATTCCTGTATTTAGCTTTTAACACTTGATAAGTGAAACTACAGCACAAAGCTCTGATTATTAGAGTATATACTGGCCCTTTTTGTAATAGTCTTTGATATTTCTCAACATCATGTTATTTTTACAGTTACAGTCCAAAGATGGCATGTGTCTACAGAGTCTCCAGGTCTTTCTGCAATATTTATACTTAGATCTGCAGACCATATTTATTCCTTACTCTTCTATTTTTGAAAAGTTTTCTTTACTAAGTTCTTTCATCTGATATTTTGCATTTTATCTCCCTGTTTTTAGACTCCTCATTTCACATTAAATTATCTAAAAGACAATGGTATAGGTCATAACCCTTTCCTTAGAAACTTCTGAAGAGTCCCACTATCTATAAGGATAATGTTTAAATTCTTTAACTTGAAATTAATGTTCACCATCTAACCTAATAGTTACTCCTTATTTATTACCTTCCCTGAAGGAACTCCCAAATCTGATCAGACCCATTTGCCTAGGGCTCTCCAGATGGATCCCTCAGCCAGTCCCCTGTGTGTACGCCACTGTCACCAGTAGGTCTCAGACCTCTTTTCACTGCTTGCCAGTGACCTGAAGCCTACTCACTTTGGCCCAGCTTGTGTACCACCTTTTCAGTGAGACCTCCTCTGGCTTCCTCAGTGGCTTCATCCTGCCCTGTTACCTGGTGTATGTGACTCCTGCCTTCCCTCCCTCTGCACCTGCCCTAAGAGCCATACCCATATGCTAAGTATCATCGCATGGTGCAGAACAGGATTTTTGTCTTTTTTCACCATTTTTCAATTGAACTGTCTCCTTTTTTTAAAAATAGGACTCTTGGGGCACCTGGGTGGCTCAGTCAGTTAACTGTCCAACTCTTGATTTTGGCTTAGGTCATGATCTCACAGTTTGTAAGTTCGAGCCCCCCATCAGGCTCATCACTGACAGTGCAGAGCCTGCTGGGACTCTCTCTCTCTCTCTGCCACTCCCCAGCTCGCTCGCTCCCTCTCTCTCTCTCTCTCAAAATAAATAAATAAACTTAAATAAGACTCTTGTTTTGTCGAGGTTATTTTAAAATGAGTTTCCTTTTGCTGAGTGGTACAATTATAAGTGACCAATCTTCTCTGTATACTTTTGTATTTTCCAAATATTCTTTACTAAAAAATATTGCAAGTATTATTTATAATAATGGCTAGCAGTCCTTACTATGTGGCAACAACCATATGGAGTATTACCACATAGAGTGTAGTATTATAAGTATTACTATTTCCATTTTACATGTCAGGTAATTTATTTGAACCTTATCCAGTCTGTCTGACCTTAAAGCTAAAGCTCTTGAAGACACCTGGGTGGCTCAGTTGGTTGAGCATCCAACTTCAGCTCAGGTCATGATCTCATGGTTTGTGAGTTCAAGCTCTCATTGTGTTCTCTGCTGTCAGTGCAGAGCCTGCTTCAGATCCCCTGTCTCCCTCTCTCTGTTCCTCCCCTGCTCGTGCTGTCTCAAAAATGAATAAATATGAGAAAAAACAGAAGCTCTGAACCACTATGCTCATTTTAATTATCTGGGGGGCGGGGGAGAAAGAACTTTAATTAATTACTTACACTTTTGAGAGCACTAGTAATCCCTCTTAATTTAATAGCAACTATAAGATTATGTGTTTGCCATTCCTTTATTCAGAGTTCATGACAGATTATGTTTTGACCACACCAGTATGTGTTTATCTCATCCCACATGTTTTTTTTTCATGAGACTAACATGCCTCCCATTGAAGATGTGGTCTATTACTTGCCCTTGAATCTATAAGTAGGGACTTATGACTATTGCAACTCACAGACTACGATAAAAATGATACACCATGGCTACTGAAGCTGGGTCATAAAAAGCATATAATTTCTGCCTGGTGCCCCACCCCATATTCCTTTTTTCTCACCTCCTAAACCTCCAAACCCAGTGACAATGCTGGGAGATGGATAAACAATAATAATGAAGAGGAACAAAATTCAGTGTGAGAATAGAGCAGAACAGAGAAGATTCTAAGAAAGAAGTAAATCATGTAATTCCATGTAAAGACATTATTTTGAGGAAACATAGGGAAAGAAATTTTTTAAAGAGGAGGAATGAGAAAGAATTGGAGCAAGAAAGAAATAGGAAGGATTCTTTAAGACATGTTTATTTAGGCAGCACACACATACAGTTGGTTTTAACTTTGTTAAACCTATAGAAAGTTAATGGTAGGTGTAAGTGGTACAGAGAAAGATGTGTTGTTCCTGAAATATGTCATTTTAAAAATTAAGATATTCCAAGAACTTGATAAATGATAGTTTCTTGAATCATTCTCCATTTAATGGGCAGTTGTATTCCTGAACAGTTTCAGTTATAATTTTGTTGCCCATATGATTTATAGTCTGTGAAGTGGCTTCTTTTTTGTATTTTTCAGTCTGTACACTATTAGTTCTTTTGCTCTGTCACTTATCTGGAGGGATCTTTATTATTATTTTTTATTAAAAATTTTTAATGTTTTATTTATTTCTGAGAGAGAGAGCGAGCGAGCAGGGGAGGGTCAGAGAGAGAGAGGGAGATACAGAATCTGAAGAAGGCTCCAGGCTCTGAGCTGTCAGCACAGAGCCTGACGCGGAGCTCAAACCGTGTGATCATGACCTGAGTCGAATTCTGACGCTCAACGAAATAAGTCAGGCAGAGAAGGACAAATATCATATGTGTGCACGTATAGGAGGATTAGGAGGAACTTAACAGAGGACCAAGGGGGAGAAGGGCGGAAATGGTGGGGGAAAGGGAGAGAGGCAAACCATGAGAGACTCTTGAATGCTGACAAAAACTGAGGACTGATGGATGTGGGGGGGAGGAGGGATGGGCATGGAGGAGAACACTTGTGGGGATGAGCACTAAGTGCTATGTGGAAACTAATTTGACAATAAACTATTTGTAAAAAAAGAAAAAAAGAAATCTGACGCTCAACCTACTGAGCCACCCAGGCGCCCGTGGAGGGATCTTTAATAGGAGGGCTGTCATTAAATTTTTTAATTTCTCCTTGAATGAGTTTTAGAAAGTTGAATTGTTCTAGGAATATGTGCATTTTATCTAAGTTATTGGGCTAATAGGTATAAAGTTGTTCATAATATTTCCTTTTTTCCTTTGCAGAATCTCTAGCAATGTTTATTTCATTACTAATTTTCTTAATCTGTGTTTCTCCTCTTTTTTTTCCCCTGACCAGTTTGCTAGGGGGTTGTCGATTTTACTACTAAACTTTTCAAACACAGCAAGTAGTTTTTTTTTTTAATTCTCTATCATTTGTCTAGTTAATATTTCTTTGGTTTCTCTTATGAGTTTTTAAAAGAATATTTATTTTTAAAATTCAATTATAATGAACATACAGTGTTATGTTGATTTCTGGTGTACATATGCTAATTATAAATATCAACATAATCATTGCTTATATCAGTATAATCATTCAACAGTTATATACATTACCCAGTATTCATCACATTAAGAGTGTACAGCTTCTCCTGTTTAACATAACTCCCATCTATCTCCCCTCTGACAACCACCAGGTTGTTCTCTGTAGTTATGCCATATCCTTTTTTGTTTGTCTTTTTTCCCCTTTGTTTCTTTTTCCTTTTAAATTACACATATGAGTGAAGTCATATGGTATTTGTCTTTCTCTTAGTGACTTACTTCATTTAGCATTGTACTCATGTATCTAAGTTGTTGCAAATGGCAAGATTTCATTCTTTTTTATGGCTCAGTAATATTCCATTGTATTTATATGCCACACCTTCTCTATCAATTCATCCATCAATGGACATTTGGTTTGCTTCCATATCTGGGGTATTGTAAATAACTCTGCAATTGAATTAGGGGTGCATCTATATTTTTGAATTAGTGTTTTTATTTTCTTTGGGTAAATGCCTCTCAATCCTGTAAATGCCCCTGGGTCATATGGTAATTCTATTTTTAACATTTTGAGGAAGATTCATGCTATTTTCCAGAGTGACTATACCAGTTTGCATTTACACATACAGTGCACAGGATTCCTTTTTCTCCACATCCTCGCCAACACTTGTTATTTCTAGTGTTTTTGATTTTAGACATTCTGACAGGTATGAGGTTATACCTCATTGTGGTTTTGATTTGCATTCTCCCAATGATTAGTGATGTTGAGCATCTTTCCATTTGTCTGTTGGTCATCTGTATGTCTTCTTTGGAAAAATGTCTGTTAATTAATGTCTTCTGCCCATTTTTATTTGGATTACTTGTTTTTTGGTGTTGACTTATGTAAGTTCTTTATTTTAGATACTAATCCCTTATCAGATAAATAATTTGTAAATATCCTCTCCCAACTGTGGGTTATCTTTTTGTTGTTGTTGTTGATGATTTTCTTCACTGTGCAAAAGGTTTTTATTTAACTATAAAATATTGATCAAAGAAAATGAAGATGACAGAAATGGAAAGACATTCCCTGCTCATGAATTAGGATAACCTATATTGTTAAAATGTCCATACTGCCCAAAGCAATCTACACATTTAATGCAATTCTAATCAAAATACCAATAGCATTTTTCCCAGACCTAGAACAAAGAATCCTAAAACTTGTATGGAACCACAAAAGACCCTATATAGACAAAGTAATCTTGAAAAAGAACAAAAGTGGAGCTATCATAATCCCAGATATCAAGATATACTAAAAAGATGTTTAATCAAAGCAGTGTGAAACGGGCACACACACACACAAAATACACACATAGACCAATAGAACAGAATGGAGACCTCAGAAATAAACCCATGATTATATGGTCAAGTAATCTCTATGGTTAAAGGAGGCAAGAATATACAAGGGAAAGGGGCGCCTGGGTGGCTTAGTCGGTTAAGCGTCCGACTTTCGCTTAGGTCATGATCTCGCGGTTCGTGGGTTCGAGCCCCGTGTCGGGCTCTGTGCTGACTGCGAGCTCAGAGCCTAGAGCCTGTTTCAGTCTGTGACTCCCTCTCTCTCTGACCCTCCCCTGCTCACGCTGTCTCTCTCTCTCTCTCTCTCCTAGAAATAAAAAAAATATATATATACAAGGGAAAAAAGAGAATCTGGCCAACGAAGATGTTGGGAAAACTGGACTTTATTACACCATACACAAAAAATGTACTTAAAATGGATTAAAGACCTAATTGTGAGACCTGAAACCATAAAATTTCTAGAAGAAAACATAGGCAGTGATCGCTTAGCCATCAGCTGTAGAAACTTTTTTCTAAATATGTCTCCTTTGGCAAGGGAACAAAAGCAAAATGTAAACTATTAGGACTACTCTAAAATAAAAATGCTTCTGTTATGATTTTTAATATTCATTTCCTTCTTTAATTTGCTCTTCCTTTTTCTGGTTCTTAAGTCATAAACTTCTATCTTATTTTCTAATATAGTCATTTAAAGCTATACATCTTTTTATAGTCACTACTATAGTTATGTCCCATAGATATTGCTGTGTTGTATTCTTGTTGTCATACTGTTTGAAACATTTTTCTAATTTTTGCGCTTTTTTCTTTGGTCCATGGGTTACTTACTTAGAAGAGGATTATTTAGCCTCGAATTATTTCTTTTCCTACTGTTGTTTATTTTTAAATTTGAGAAGAGAACATACTCTGTGAGATTTCAGCCTTTGACAATATATTGAAGTTTATTTTATGGCTAGCATAGGTTCTATCATGGTGAATATGCCATTTGTTCTTGAAAACAATGTGTTCACTGCAGTTTCTGAGTATGGTATTCTACAATTGTCAGGTCAAGATGGTTGGTTGGTGGTATTAAGATTACCTTTTCTTTACTGACTATTTTGTCTTATATCAATTACTGACAAAGGGATATTGAAGACTAATTATGATTATGGATTTACTTATTTCTCCCTCTAATTCTATCAGTTTTTGCCTCATGAGCCTTGAACCTCTATAGATGCATACCTATATTTAGGATCATTATGTCTTCCTGAAGAATTGACCCTTTTATCATTATGAACTATCCATCTTTATCTCTGGAAATATATTTTGTCTTGAAGTCTATCTACTTTGTCTCATATTAATATAACCACACTGGTTTTCTTATGTTTCCTGTTTATGTCGTGTACTTTTCTCATCCTTTTACTTTAAACTATTTATCTCTTTATTTTCAATTTAAAATAAGTCTTTTGGATCATAGGGTAGTTCTATTTTTAACTTTTTGAGAAACTTCCATACTGTTTTCCAGAGTGGAATTTAAAAAACAAAACAGATAAACGTAGGGGGTAAAAGAGAGGAAAACTAGAAATCAGACTCTTAAATATAAAGAACAAACTGAGGGGAGGTGGGCTAAATGGGTGATGGGATTAAGGAGGGCACTTGTGATAAGCACTGGGTGTTGTCGTGATGAATCACTAGATTCTGCATCTGAAACTAATGTTATACTGTACGTTAACTAACTGGAATTTAAATAAAAACTTGAAAAAAGAAAAAAATAACTAAATAATAAAAAAATGAAATTAGTCTTTTGCTGGCAGCATATAGTTGGATCTGTGTTTTTAATTCAGTCTTGTAAAATCTGCTATACAATTGGAGTATTTAGTCAAAGGGTCCACAAACTTTTTTTAAGGGTGGAGAATAAATATTTTAGGCTTCTCAAGTCGTATGGTCTTTGTCACTCTACTGAATGCTGCACAGTAACACAAGAATAGCCACAGACAATATGTAAATAGATAAGGCTATATTTCAATAAATATTTACAAAATAAGTGGACAAGATTTGATCTGCAAGTCATTGTTTCTTAACCCCCCCTTTTTAAAAATATTTTATTTATTTCTGAGAGAGAGAGAGATAGAGAGAGAGAGAGCGTGAGCAGGGGAAGGTCAGAGAGAGAGGGAGATACAGAATATGAAACAGGCTCCAGGCTCTGAGCTAGCTGTCAGCACAGAGCCTGATGTGGGGCTCAAACCCACGAACTGTGAGATCATGACCTGAGCCGAAGTCGTACGCTCAACAGACTAAGCCACCCAGGCTCCCCATTAACCCTTGTTTTGTCTGTTTACTTTTCTCTCTCTCTCTCTCTCTGTTTACATTTTATACAATTATTACATTTGTTGTGTTTAAGTCTAGCTTCATCTTGTTTCTTTTCCATTGTTTCTTTTTTGTTTTTTTATCGCTCCTTTCCTATATACTTTGGGCTAATTGAATATGTTTTAATGTTGCTTTATTTCCTTTCTTGGCTTCTTAGCTCTTTTTTAAAAAAACAAATTGATACAGTATTTGCTATAGGATTAACAATATCCCATTCTTAAGTGCTATTTAGAGTCAACATTACTCTGTTTACCACGTGACCCTTCACAGTTTCACTTTATTCACATTTGATACTTCTCAATTCCCCGTTCCTGATTTCCATTTCCAAAGTGTTATACTCACTCAATAGTAGAATTTCATTTACTTATAACTCATGTATTGTACTGCTAATCACAAATACTCTGTTTGTTCATATATTATAAACTCCATGTTACGATGCTGTTATTATTGCTTTTTAATAAGTTATCTTTTAAAGAAATAAGGAGAATGATATAATCTTGTATTATGCACGATTTACTTTTAACAGTGTTCATTTTTTCCTTTCATCTTTCTTTTTGTGCCTTATCATATGGAATAGTTTCTCTTCTTTCTTGAACATTTCTTGTAGCTTATGTTTGTTGTGAAATAATTTTTTTAGTTTTGTTTATAATAAAATGTTTTTACCTTATTCTTGAAGTATACATATATGTGTATATGTGTGTGTATATATATCAATTTTTAATTTGTAATTTAAAAAAATTGAAGTGCAGTTGACACACAGTTGTTACATTAGATTCAGGTGTACACATAGTGATTTGACAAGTCTGTACATTATGCTATGTTCACCACAAGTGTATGTGCCAAGTGTCACCACACAACACTACTACAATGCAATCAACTATAGTCCCTATGCTGTACCTATTTTTTAAGTTTATTTATTTATTTTGAGAGAGAGAGAGAAAGAGCGCATGGGGGAGGGACAGAGAGAATCCTAAACAGGCTCATGCAGGGCTCGATCTCACAACCGTGAGATCATGACCTGAGCCAAAATCAAGAGTTGGACACCCAACCAACTAAGCCATCCAGGTACCCTCCCTGTGCTGTACCTTTAAAAAATTTTTTTTTTTTTTTTTATTTCTAGGAGAGAGAAACAGCGTGAGCAGGGGAGGGTCAGAGAGAGAGGGAGGCACAGAATCTGAAACAGGTTCCAGGCTCTGAGCTGGCAGTCAGCACAGAGCCCGACGCGGGGCTCGAACCCACGAACCGCGAGATAATGACCTAAGCGAAAGTCGGAAAGTCGGACGCTTAACCGACTAAGCCACCCAGGCGCCCCTGTGCTGTACCGTTAATTCCCGTGACTTATTCATTCCATAACTGGAAGACTGTACCTCCCCCTTGCCTTTCCCTATTTTGCTGATCCGCCTACCCCCTTTCCCTCTGGTAACTGCAAATTTGTTCTCTGTATGTGTGGGACTGTTTCTGCTTTTTGTTTGTTTTGTGTTTAGATTCTACATATAAGTGGTATCATGTGGTATTTCTTTTTGTCTGATTTATTCACTTAGCATAATACTTTCTAGGTCCATCTGTGTTGTCCCAAATGGCAAGATCTCATTCTTTTTTATGGCTGAATAATATTGCATTATATATATATATATACACACACACATACACACACACACACACATACCACATTAAAAATTTTTTTAGTGGAGCCTGAGTGGCTCAGTTGGTTAAGCCTCCAACTTCGGCTCAGGTCATGATCTCATGGTTGGTGGGTTCAAGCTCAGTGTCGGGCTCTGTGCTGACAGCTAGCTCAGAGCCTGGAGCCTGCTTCAGATTCTGTGTCTCCCTTTCTCTGTGACCCTCCCCTGCTCACGCTGTCTCTCTCTCTCTCAGAAATAAAAAAAAAAAAACATTTTAAAAATTAAAAAAAAAAAATTAAATGTTTTATTTAGTTTTGAGAGACAGAGCACGAGCTGGGAAGGGCCAAAGAAAGGGAGACACAGAATTGAAAGGAGGTTCCAGGTTCTGATCTGTCAGCACAGAGCCTGATGTGGGGCTCAAACAATGAACCCTGAGATCATGACCTGAGCCAGGTGTCAGTGAATCGCTTAATCAACTGAGCCACCCAGGTGTCCTACTACATTTTCATCTACTCATCTATTGATACAAACTTGCATTGCCTCTATATCTTGGCTATTATAAATGATGCTGTGATTAAGTAAATTACTTTAAAAAATAAACAGGGGCATATATATGTTTTCAAAGTAGTTTTTAAAAAATTTTTCTTGGGGCGCCTGGGTGGCTCAGTCGGTTAAGCTTCCGACTTTGGTTCAGGTCATGATCTCACAGTTGGGTTCAAGCCCCTTGTCAGGCTATGTGCTGGCAGCTACCCCAGAGTCTGGAGCCTTCTTTGGACTCTGTGTCTCCCTCTCCCTCTGACCCTTCTGTGCTCACGCTGTCTTTCTCTCTCTCTCTCTCAGAAATAAATAAAAACATTAAAAAAATTCCTTAAGTAAATACCTAGTAGTGGAATTACTGGACTGTGTGGTATTTCTATTTTTAATCTTCTGAGGAATTGTTATATTGCTTTCCACAATGGCTGCATCAGTTTACATTCCTACCAACAGTGCATGGGGTTCCTTTTTCTCCACATCCTCTTTAACACTTGTTGTTTTGAATTTTTTTCATTCTAGCTGTTCTAACAGGTGTTAGGTGATATCTCATTGTTGCTTTGATTTGCATTTTCCTGATGCTTGGTGATGTTGAGTATCTTTTCATGTATCTGTTGGTTATCTGTATATCTTCTTTGGAACAATGTCTATTCAGGTCCTTTGCCTATGTTTTTTTTTTTTTTTTTAAAGATTTTATTTTTATGTAATCCCTAACCCCAGCATGGAGCACTGATTTACAACGCTGAGATTAAGAGTAGCATGCTCTGCTGACTGAGCTGGCTAGATGCCCATGACCATTTTTAATTGAATTATTATTATTTTTATTGTTGAGTTTTATTAAGTTCCTTGTATATTTTGGATATTAACTCCTTATTGAATAAATCAATTACAAATACTTCTCCCATTCAGTAGTTTGCCTTCTCATTTTGGTGATGGTTTGTTTTGCTGTGCTGAAGTATATTTTTATCAGGTATAAAATTCTTGAATTACAATACGATTAATACAATTGACCCCTGAACAACATAGGGGTTAGGGGCACCAACTCCCCTCATAGTTGCAAACCTGTGTGTAACTTTTTAATCCCCTGAAACTTAACTACCGGTAGCCTACTATGGACCAGAAGCCTTACTGATAATATAAATGGCAGACTGATGCATTTTGTATGTTATATGACATACTGTATTTTTACAATAAAGTAAGCTAGAGAAAAGAAAATGTTATGAAAATCATAAGAGAAAATACATTTACAGTACTATCCTGTATGTATTGAAAAAATATGAGTCTAAGTGGACCCACAGTTCAAACCTGTAGTTTTCAAGAGTCAACTTTATTTTTTTTCAGCATATTAAAGATGCTGTTCCATTATTGTGTGAAGTGCCTCGTTCAGATGAGAAGTTGGCACTTATTTTTATCATTGCTTGTAGTAATGTGTCTTTTTCTCTGACTGCCTTATATTTTTGTTTTTAGCAGATTGACCAAGATGTACTCTGGTGTAGTTTTCTTTGATCTTATTTCTTTTGGGGTTTCCTAAAATTCTTGACTCTGTAAATTCATTTCTTCCCTCATCTTATTTTTGGTCATGATTTCTTTAAATGCATTTATGTCCTGTTATCTTTTCGAGACTCCTACTATACCTATGTTCAATTATTTGCTTTTGTGTTACAGGGCTCCATAACTCTCTTCATTTTCTTCAAACATTTTGTTTCTCTGTTTCTCAGATCACATAAGTTTTATTGATTTATTTCAACTTCATTAATTCTTCCATCTCCAACTTGCTATTAAACCTGTACAGTACACTTTAATTTGTTTATTATTTCTTTTAGTTGTAGAATTTCTTTTAAAAATTCTTTTATTTCTTAAACAAAAGCCTTTTAAAATATCATTTATTTCTGAGATCCACTATCTGTTCTTTCATGAAGGTCGTATATGTTTTAATTCTCTGAACACATTTTCCTTTTTTTTTTTTTTGTAAATATGATTACAAGCTCCTTTAAGGTCATTATCTGCTAAATGCAAGACCTGTGTCATCTCAGTTTATTTTGAGGCATTTTCTTTACTACATGTCCCATTTTCTTTTATTTTTATACATTTAGTGATTAATGTATACTGGCATTGTAAAAAGCTACCATGTTAAAAATTGTTAATGGGCTATCTTTACTCTGGCAGACATGGACTCCAAAATCCACTATCACTGCTTGAGCTCCAATATCTCTGTTTTATCCTTAATAACTCTCTAAAAAGTATCACGTATTCTCGTCCTGCATATGCAGAGCTCAGTCCTTGCTTGTGAGCTTATCAGGGAATATACTACATAGACATCTGAGACCTCCCTTCTGCACAGCTCCCTCCTTTCTGACTCCTTGCCATGCATATTTCATTTACTTCAGCTTCTTTGAACTCTAATCTCTGCCTTCTAAGTACAGCAGGACATGTGTTTGGCCTGGATCTCCGCTTGCTTTACTGAGGTTGGAAAATTTTGTCTATGGAGAGAGTTGCAGAAATTGTGGGACTTTCCTTTCACTCATAGAGTACAGTTTTATGCTGCGTGTTGTATGATGCCCCAAAAGATATATTATTGTCTAACTTTATGATTGTTTACAGTGAATGGACTAATCCAGGACCAGTTACTCCATTGTAGCCAGAAACAAAACTTCCTGAAGGTTTCTTTCTGATTTAGGTTTTCTATTCTTTTCTCTTTTCTCTTTTTTCCTGATTTGAGGTTAATAAATTTGATTTCTGTTTTTTTAGAGATTGACTTTAACATGTTTGCTTGCATACTTAAAATGTTAATTAATCTTTATTATTTCTTTCTCAACCATACAAGATTTCACAACTTAAATTCAATCACCTCCTTCTATTTTTTGTAAAATAACTTAATTCAATCTTATTTATTATTTACCTACTTAAACATTATTAATATTATATTAAATACAGTTATTGTTGTTTAAATCTACACATGTGGTCTCTTATTTCCAGTCTCTCTTATGTCTCAGATTTCCCATCGAGGATTATTTTCTTTCTTTTTTTTCTTTTCTTTTTAACATTTATTTGTTTTTGAGAGAGAGACAGACAGACAGAGCATGAGTAGAGGAAGGGAAGGAGAAAGAGAGACACACACACACACAGAATCCGAAGCAAGCTCCAGGCTCTGAGCTGTCAGCACAGAGCCCAACACAGGGCTCAAACTCATGAACCATGATATCATGACCTGAGTCAAAGTCTGACGCTTAACTACTGAGCTATCCAGGCGCCCCAAGAATTATTTTCTTTCTGCCCCAAATTCCTTCTTTAAAAATTTTTTGGGGAGTGCCTGGATGGCTCAGTCAGTTAAACTTCCAACTCTTTGGCTTAGCTCATGATCCCAAGTGCTATGGGATGGAGCCTCACATTGGGTTTCACACTGAGCATGGAGCGTATTTAAGATTCTCTCTCTCTCTCTCTCTCTCTCTGTGTGTGTGTCTTTGCTCCACCTCCCCTGCTCATACACCCTTTCTCTCTCTCAAAAAGAGATTAAAAAATTAAAAATTAAAAAAATTTTTTGGTTGGGTCCATTGGTGATAAACTCTGTTTTGATATATCCAAATGGGTATTTATTTTGCCTCTGCCTCAAATTACAGTTTGGGAAAAGAATCTTAACTCATATTTACTTTTCTCAGTGCTTAGAATATCTAACTCTACAGTCTTCTGGTCTACATTGTTGTTTAGGGAATCTTCTGCTCTTCTATTTTCATTACTTATCACTAATTGGACTTCTTAGAGTCAAACCCAATATGGGGATTCTCAACTTTGTTGAAATCAGAAAATTAGGAAAGTGTTATAGCACAGGTAAAGCAGTTAGTCAAAAATGTGGATTTAGCAGAGGACCAGCCTGATTCCATAAGACAATCTGCATCCTGTAGTACCATAGAAATGTCCCACACTAATGCTAGGGAACAGGCCCTAGTAGCCATTTTTTAGTCACTCTTTGGCCGTGGGCTGTCCCTGAAAGAGTATAGAAACTTATGAGACATAAGAACAATAATCAAGAGAAGGATAGAAGTGGGTTCATTGGTTGGTAGAGAGGATATGAGCATGGCACCAATAGTGTCTACTAAAGTAGTCAATCTTTTATTGCTGGCTGCTTTTAAGTCCTCTTTGTCTTTAGTATTCTATAGTTTTAATATTGTTGCTAGGTGTACATATTTTTGTATTTATCCTGCTTGGAAAACAGTGTATTTCCTGGATCTCAAGTTTAAATTCTGGAGAACCATTAGCCAATTATCTTTCTTGGTATTGCCTCTTCCAGGTGGCAGAATTTAAGACTAAAAATGCCTCCTAAAATTTTTTGCTGTAGCTGCCTTACTTGCTTCACCCCAGGCCTGGGTCTAGTCTCTCCTCCATTTCCTCTTATCTCTTTTTCAGGGAATTTGTCCAGAAGTTAGAACTTTGCATTTTCCCCTCCATCTTATTAGCTTTCATTGCCTTTTCTTCCTTTGCTGTATTTTATATAGTTGCTTAATTGAGAGTTTATTAACTCTCTCCGAAGTTGTACCCAATTTTGTATTCAATGCATCTGTAGGGTGTAGTTTTATTTTTGTTTTTCTAGAAGTTGCTTTTAAAATTCTAATTGGCTTTAATATTCTGTTTTTAGTTCCCTCTTTTACATATTTAGACATTTTTGAAATTTTCATTTTATGCTGTGTTCTTGACAATTACAAAATCTGATGTCTTGGCAGTCAAATTCTGATGTTTATTCCTTCTTTGGATCCTCCTTTATGGAGGCCTATTTTCTTGTAGGTTGTGTAATTTTGGATTGTGTGCTCATTTTTGGCTTTTAAAAAATTTTGGAGATTCAGAGAAGTCTGTGATGAAGTTATATTATTTTGGATTTTATTTAATTTGCTTCTTTAAGTTAATTTCTCTGCTTGAAACTTTTCAAGATTTATAACCAGTGTAAAACCAAAGCTAACAGCTGTGGGGGAAGAGCTATGGTTTATGCATTTGAGAATTTTAGAACTTTTATGATTTTCTTTTTCACTACTCTAAGCTAGGAGCATCACAGATAAGCTACGACTTATCACTTCCCTATGGTACAAGGCATTTTTTAAAAAATTTTACATTCTCTTGAGCTTTTAGATGTTCTGAATTTCAACTCTTTATTTTGTTCAAACCTAAAGTCTTGTCCATTATTTCCTATCAAGTTAATAAATTGCAAAGTTCAAGTTTTAATATTAGGGAACAACATGAGGGCACCCATGCTTTTGCATGTGGATGCTACTGTTGTTTCAAGTCTGTCTTCATTTGCTGCTTTAAGGTCCTTCTATGTCTTGTGAACTCAACAGTGCATTTTAAAGTATGCTAGTTGTATTTTATCAAGTATTCTAGATGTTCTGAAGGAGAAGGTTTTTTTAGAATTAGTAGCGACTGTGTTACCAGGAACAGAAATTCCCTAATTTGGCACCATATAGTTTTTAATTAAAAATTTTTTTTAATTTATTTGTGAGAGAGAGAGAGAGAGACAGCGTGAGCAAGGGAGGGTCAGAGAGAGAGGGAGACACAGAATCTGAAACAGGCTCCAGGCTCAGAGCTAGCTGTCAGCACAGAGCCTAATGTGGGGCTCGAACCCATGAATCATGAGATCATGACCTGACCCAAAGTCAGACACTCAACCGACTGAGCCACCCAGGTGCCCCTAGTTTTTAATTTTGTCTCCTGTTTTTTTTTTTCTGTAATACTTTGATAATGGAATATGGAGGCATTCAACTATAATTCTTTTCTTAGATTGTATTTTTTTTTGCATTTAGAAATTTTTTAGGTTTCTGTGTGTGAAACATTGCAAAAAAATTTCTGCTTTGATGTTTATATCCTTCACAAAAGTTGTTGGTTCCTAGAATGGGGATAGAAAGTAAGAATTAATTTAGTTAAAATTCTTTTTGATATCAGTTAAATTCCATATTTTTGGACTAAGATTTCACTTACTCTAGTGTTTTAAGGCACAGAAACCACCCACTAATAAACAATGACTATATGAGTAATCAAATTATCCTTCCTTATCCTATAGAATGGAATGAATAGAAGATAGAATAGAAGAAAGCAGTATAAAACTTATGTCCATGGGTCAAAAATATTATGAAAGTAGGAAAAGTGTTCATGTCTCTCTTAAATAGCTATTTTAAATCTTAAGAGCATTGATATATATAAAAGAGTTATCATAGTGATTAGCTTGAGCAAGAGGTCCATAAAATGTGTCCATTGCATTTTTCAAATATAAAGTTAGTTGTTATATTATGAATATTGAAAAGAAACATTTTTTATTACTCTTAATCTAATGTGTTAATGGCTTATTTAAGCCTCCTGCAATGATATTAAAATTTCTCTATTATCAATGTCATTTCTAAGATTCTTAACGGTGCTCTTTTTCTCCATTTTTGTAGATGGTACTTTATTTTATTTTTTATTTAGTGGTGGTGAGTTGTACTCATATGTCTTATTGGTAATTTTTTTGACATTTCAGCCCATTTTTTTCAGTATACATTTCTAAAAGATAAGGATATGTATCTTATGTAACCAGAATGTAGTTATCATTCCTGACACAATTAAAATCAATTCCTTTTTAATATCTAATTCCCAAACTACATTCAAACATTACTTTTATATCAGCAAAGTTGTAATGAATGATCTTTCTTGATTCTATATGCTCAAGTAAATTAAACTTCTTACCCCAGCGAGCTCATAAGTTGGAAATCCATTCAAGACCCAATGCAAAGAGATGAGGTAATAAGGAAATTTGATCATTCTTTTGAAGATCATTCTTTTGAAGACTGGTCCTTTATTAAAAAAGTAAAAAGCATTTGCCAGCACAGAACTTTGTCTTATACCTTAAGATTGGTTTTCTTGCATTAATTTGCTGCTTTTGGAGTTTTTTTTAATGTTTTTATTTATTTTCGAGAGCGAAAGCAGGGGAGGGGTGGGGAGATAGAAGATCTTACTCCATGGTGACAGCAGCAAATATGATGTGGGGCTTGAGCTCATGAACCTGAGCCAAAGTTGGAGGCTCAACCAATGAGGCATCCAGGTGCCTCTTTTGAAGCTTATTTTTATGGTTTTCAATATGGATATTTCTCTTTGTTTGAGGGTTTTATTAGTTATTATGTTTGGTTTGGGTTTTTTTTTTTAAGTTTATTTATTTATGCTTTGAGAGACAGAGATCCTGAGCTGGGGAAGGGGCAGAGAGAGAGGGAGAGAGAAAGTATCCCAAGCGGGCTTCATACTGCCAGGACAGAGCCTGATGAGGGGCTTGAACCCATGAACTGTTAAGATCATGACCTGAGCTGAAATCAAGATTCTGACACTTAATCGACTGAGCCACTCTGATGCCCTGGTTTGGGTTGTTGTTAATGGTGGTTGTCTTATTGCCAGAGCAAAATCCTTTATTTTAGTAGTAGTAGTAAAGTTTCCTTTCTGGAACCTTTGTAGGTCATCTTATGTAAAAAAAAAAACTAGAAAACCCTACGGCAAATTTTAAATGAATACCTGAGAACTAAGAAAATTTGAGAAGAATTCACAAAGGATTTGAGATCAGCATTGTTCTATAATATAGCATCAAGTCTCTCAGGATTTTGAGAAAACAGTAGCTACTCTAGTATTGATTTTTTAACTTAGGAACAGTCATGGACATTTATAAGGCTACACACCAGAACTAATCATGTCTGCTCTTCCTGTTTTCAATTGATCGCATTTGTAGTTACTTATGGAAGATACAGCACCTTGCAAACAAAACAGCCTTTCAGACAGTCCTAGAAGAGAAGCTTCTGTTTTAAGTCTTCAATAGTTAATTCAGTAAAATTCAGTAACACTGCAGGCAGTAAAAATGATAGAGATAGGGAAGTACTCAATAATAATTTTAGCAGACTGAAACACTTAGTGGCAAAATTGATAAGAATAAATTTCACAGAACCTACAGAAATAAAGTAGCTGAGGCAAGGATTAAGAAAGCCTTTAGTTTAGAGGAATATATCATCTAAAGCAGGTTTCTTAAACTTTAATATGCCCACTGATCACTTGAGTTTCTTGTTAAAATGAAGAGTCTAACTCGGTCTAGGGGAGTGCCTGGAATTTCCATATCTCTAACAAGCTCCCAAGTAATTGACTGCTGTCATTTTATGGACCACATTTTGAAAATAAGAGATCTAGACTCTGCATATTTGACTTTGGCGATAGCATGAGATAGAAGGTGAGAAAATATGCAATAAGATATGTGAAAATCAATTCAGAGAATAGTGCTAGTTGCATGTGTTTTTAAATGGAAATGGCATGGTATATGTAAATTGCTTTAAACTCTAAGGACGTAGTGCCCACTGTAAATTCAAAGTATACTGTGTTAACAATTCTAGCCAATACATGAAAAATAAAGAAAATAGTAAAGATACACATGAAGTATATATATATATACATTTAATTTTTTAATGTTTATTTTTGAGAGAGAAAGAGAGAGAGGATGAGGGAGGGGCAGAGAGACAGGGACACAGAATCTGAGGTAGGCTCCAGGCTCTGAGCTATCAGCACAGAGCCTGATGTGGGGCTTGAACTGTTGAACCACAAGATCATAACCTGAGCTGATGTTGGACCCTTAACTGACTGAGCCACCCAGGTGCCCCAAAAACATATATTTTTAAATAACAGACATTTAAAATAAAATTGGAAACTTCCTAGTAAGAATTAAGTAATGTATTTAAATAATAGCACATAAAGACCAAAGATGTGCCATAGTAATGGGTCCTCACATGGAAATAGAGGGACATTAGCTCAACAGAATAGTCAAGAACAGAAGTGGCAGCTGCTACCTGCCTTCAAATCTTCCCTTTACTCATTGGCTCTGTGGTTTAGGTAGCTTCTAGTGACCAAACGGTGCTCCAGTGTCCTCATCTATAAAATGGGATAATAGTTGGGGCACCTGGGTGGCTTAGTCGGTTAAGCGTCCGACTTTCGCTTAGGTCATGATCTCGCCGTTCGTGGGTTCGAGCCCCGCGTCGGGCTCTGTGCTGACTGCCAGCCTGGAGCCTGGAGCCTATTTCAGAGTATCTCCCTCTCTCTCTGACCCTCCCCTGCTCACACTGTCTCCCTCTCTCTCTCTCTCTCCTAGAAATAAATAAAAATATTTATAAAAATGGGATAATAGTATAACCAGCTATTAAGCTTATTACAAATATTGAATGTGTAAGACAGTAACTCAAAACAATGCCTGATTTGGCAGTGAGAAATGTTTATTTTTATTATTACAATAATAATAAGGTACTTCTAAGGTAATTCAGACTAGGTGATTTAAAAAATAGTTTTCAAAATGTAGGGATTTTTTTTTTTTAAGTCTTTTATTGGTAAATTGCCTCTGGGAAAATATTTTGATTATTTTTTGAATAAACAACAGAGAGTGAAAACTTATGATTAAATAAATAAAATTATCAGTGAAATTAGAGTATATCACTTAGAAAAGAATGTTTTCATCAACCTAGTTATCATATGATTATTAAAACAGGGCAGACATTAATTATCCCTAGTATTTGGTTTTAGTGTGCTTTGAACCTAGGATGTGACCTTGTGTTGTTATTTCTGCCTTTTTTCTGGCATAGATTAAGCAATACATTTCAAAATGCCTGTGCTGTGGTTGTTACCATTGTGGTTTTTCATTATTGATGCTTAATCTAAGTATAATTATAATTCAGAGAAGAAAATGTTTTTTCTATCCTCTTGCTTGCAGAGATAAATATGTATTTATATTGTATTTCTATTTTCTATTTATATTTTCTTTCCAAAGCTTAAATGCAGAAATTTTTAAAAGCCTACAATTACAAACCTTTGTTTTATATGTGTTTTTCTTTTCCGTAATAATTGTATCATAAAATAATAAACAACAGAAAATTAGAAAGGAATCCAATTGGTAGAAATTTAGTATTTGGAAAAGGAAATAATTTAAAAGTTCAGATATAACACACAAAATTTGACTCTAGGTGTTTCCTGCCTAATGTAGCCAAACTTAAAAAACATAAATTCTCCAATATATGTACTGTTAAATGTGCAAATATGTTTCAAAATGAAATGTACATACATTTTATGATAGATTCCCTTTTATTGAACTGTGTCAACAATGAAGAAGTAATTTGAGGAGGAATGTATAGGTTGAAAATATGGAAAGTGGCTTATATTTCAGGGAAAACACTAATGTTCTTTCTCTAGATGCTGTCCTGAATTATCACACCTGTAGATGCTGAGAAAGAACACTTGCAAATTGAAATCCACTCTTTAATTTCTTACTGGTTGTCTTTAACATCAGGAATTATCTTTAAAATTTCCTTGTGCCTTTTTTTCAAGTGGTATAGACAGATCAGTGGGGATCCAAATGCCACTTGAAAAATAAAGTTTATTGAAATATAACATGCAGGGGTGCCTGGGTGGCTCAGTTTGTTCAGCATTACTCTTCAACTCAGGTCATGATCTCATGGTTCATGAGTTCAAGCCCCACATTGAGCCCTGAGCTGACAGTGCAGAGCCTGCTTAAGATTCTCTCTTTCCCTCTCTCTCTCTGCCTCTCCTCTGCTTGTGCTCTTTCTCTCTCATAAATAAATGAATGAATGAATAAATAAATAAATAAATGTATGTTCCTTCTTTAATGAAAAGAAATATAGCATGAATATAGGAAAGTAAGTATATATCCCACAAGGGGTCCCTTCCACATTATATACATATATACATATACATAGGCATATATATATATATACATACATATATATGCCTATGTATATGTATATATGTATATAATATATACATATATAATATATACATATATGTATATGCTGTCAAGTAGTGTGTACTTTTTTGCATATGACTTGTTACCCTAATTATTGTTTGTGATATTCATCTATGTTGTTCATGTAACTGTGCTTTGTTTAATCTCATTAATGTATAGCTTTTCATTGTATGAATAAGTCTTGCTTTCTTAATTAGTTCTTCTATTAATGGAGATTTCAGCTATTTCCAATTAGTCCCTATTATGAAGAGTGCTACCATGTACATCCTTTTGTATAATTTTGGCAACCATAGTAAGCCTTTATAGTGGTTATAAAGTGAGGAATGGAATTTGCCCAGCTACAAGGTGTGAATATGTCTACCTTATAAATACTACTAAGCTGTTTTCTGAAGTTATACCAATTTCCATTCTCTGGCCTTCACATGCAGGTTATGACAGTAGCATTACTTCACATCCTTGAAACTCTTGATGTTATCTGTTCATTTTATTTTGGTTACAGTGGGTATCTCATTGTGATTTTAATTTGCATTTCCAAGGGACAAATAAAGTTGAGGAATTTTAATATATTTGAAATTTGAATGATTTCTTTTATGAAATGTCCATTTATGTCTTTTGCCTATTTTCTTTGGTGTTGTCTGCCTTGTTCTTATTGATTTGTAGGAGTTTAATTAAATATCTGAATACGAGTCATTATCTGATACGTTTATTACAAGTTTCTTCATGTACTCTGTGGCTTGCCATTTCATTCTCTACTTGGCATCTTTCAATAAACAGAAGTTCTTAATTTAAATGCAGTCAAATGTATCATATTTCCCCTTTATAACCACCACTTCTTCTGTGCTTTTTAAGAAATCATTGTCTACCTCAAAGGGAAAGATATTCTCTTCTGAAAGCCTTATTGTTTTATCATCCATGTTTAAGCATACAACACCTCTGAAAGTGATTTTTGTACATGTAGGAGTTAACATTCATGTTTTATCCCAAGTGGATATATAATTCATTCAGTAACACTTAGTGGAAAGATTGCGCTTTTCTTATTGCTCTACTTACATGATTAGTTGTCCTAATTTGTGTGGGTTTTTTTTTGTTTATTTCATGAATCCATTTGTTTTCATACCAATTCCATACTGTGTTAATTATGAAAGCTTTATAATATGTTTGATAACTGATAAATTGAAGACTTCCAGCTTTGTTCTTCTTTAAAATCACCTTGGCTAATCTTGACCCTTTACATTTCTGTATAAATGTTAGCTTGTAATTTTAAAATTACAAAAATATCTAGGATTTTTATTGTGATCACACTGAATACATAGGTCAATTTGTGAGAATCAACATCCTATAATAATGAATCTTCTGATCACTGAGTATGATGTATCTCTTTCCATTAATTTGTCTGCTTTATTTTCTCTAAGTAATACTTTGTCCTGATGTTTCTCTAAGTAATTTTTGGTATAGAGATCATAAACATCTTTTGTGAGATTTATTCCAGGATAGATGAGGTTTTATTTCTATTTTCAATGTAAAATTTCTATGGTTTTACTTGTTTGTTGTTATGTGGTAGCACAACTGAGTTTTGTATAATGGCCCTAAATTCAGTAACCTTGCTAAATTTACTAAATAAATGAGACTAGTCGTGTTTCTGTGGACTCATTTTTCATTATTTTAACTTTAAATATTTCATTAGTTATTAAATGGATTTAAAATTACTTATTGGTATTTCATTTAAAATAAAATTTGAATTTTATTTAAAAATATTAACTAAATAATAGGATTAACTGATATTTATAATAAAAAGAAAAGCTGGATGAAAGTGTAGGGATAGTGTGTAGGTATTTCAGCAGGTATTAGAAAAAATGGAATTATTGCCTCTTTTCTGTCCTTATCTGTATAATCTCAAGTAAATGAGTCTGCCAATCTGGTCTTTTGTTTCCTCATCTATAAAAGAGTAACACTGGACTAGATACATTTGAGTTCCTTTTTATCAGGGGTAGATGACTCAGACAACTTCTGGGTAAATGGTTATGCTTTCAGAATTCTCTTTCTTCTACTCTTTCCCTTATGGTATTGTGACTATGGAAGCAATGGGCCTCATGTGACCTCATGTTGAGGAAGGTAGTAGGTGGGATCACATCCACTCAGCATTTTCGTGTTCCCTGATCAGGGCAGTTGGTAACTTCTGTCTCCCCAGGGTACCACATCTTGGCTGTGGGGATGAAGAGATTCTGTCTCAAATTCATGATTTTAGGTATTTCCCTCCCTCCTCTAATACTCTAATACTCTAGCTGCTCCCATGCCAGGCTAAATGCTGAATGCTAGTTTTTATCAGACAGTCTTGAGTTTTCTCCAGTCTGTGCCCTGAAAAGTAGTCTGTTAGTCCTAATGTTCCTATTACCACATTCATGTAGGAGTTCAACTTAGAGAAGGAAATGAGGACTTGATATCTGACCTCTTCCTTCTCCATCTGTCCTCATCACCAACAACCCTGGAGCCTGAGGAGGTTTTCCATATCCTTTACATCATACCCCATGTTTTCTTCACCATGGTATCACATACCTCCAAGATCTAGTTCTCTAGCTCTGACTTCTAATACGTTAATGGCCACTAAGCTTGCATTTTTAAAAATTATTTTTTATTCTATTTTTTTAAGATTAAGAGACAGAGAGTGTGAGTGGGGGAGGCAGAGGAAGAGAGAGAGAATCCTAAGCAGGCTCTGCACTGTCAGCACGGAGCCCAATATGCAGCTCAAACACATGAACTGTGATATGCTGATCGGAGCTGAAACCAAGGGTCAGACAGTTAGCCAACTGAGCCACCCAGGCACATCAAAATTATTTTCTCTTCTAAGGGAAATCTAATTTTCAAGAGGATCACCTTGCTATGGATCTAGAATTCTTGCTGGGTGTGAAGCTGTAGTCTCCTTATTTTATTTAAAATTTTTTAATGTTTATTTATTTTTGGAGAGAGAGAGGCAGAATGTGAGAAGGGGAGAGGCAGAAAGAGATGAAGGCAGAATCTGAAGCAGGCTCCAGACTCTGTGCTGAGTGAGCTCTGTGCTGGCACAGAGAACTGTGAGATCATGACCTGAGCCGAGTGGGATGCTTAACCAACTGAGCCAGCCAGGCGCCCCTCTTATTTTATTTACCTTGTAACAATCTTAATAATTTTGAGGCAAGTGCTACCCCTGTCAGGAAGGTGAGGTCAAAATTAGAGAAATGCAAAAGCGTTGCATATGGATTATCTATTCAAATGACATCCTTGTTTTATGATGGGACATCACCTCTTGTATTCCCTTGTCTTCTGCTTCTGTTCTATTTGACATATTAGTTTGTTCAAACATTTTTTAAAAAATTTTATGTGGCAACAATAAGGACTTACTATGTAATTTCTATCATGGAACGTGGTAAGATATTTATGCCTCAAAAGTTAGCTCTGTCTTATCTTTGTCAATAGATATTTATTACCCAGAAGTGAGTATGTAGTTATTAGGAACTTTCTCCTATGTGCTGAACATTTAATTAAATACCAAAGGGGGTAGGTGAGAGGCAAAAGGTATATGGGGAGACAGGACAGGATAGGACAACTCAAGAAGGCAATATAAATTATAGGCATTGATTATAATTGCTACACAGGTCAGCGAATGGTAAAATCAACAAAGTCCAAAGTACCTGCAGATCACTTTGTGGAGAAGTTGGCATTAAAGCTTTGACAGGGTGGTTGGTAAATTGGGAAGGTGCCAAAAGGTAAGAATTTAACCACAATCAGAAGGAAATAATATGGAGAGTGGAAATGGATGAGAATGACATGGGAGCTATCGAGAACTCTGCCTGAGTAAAAATGAGAGATTATGTTGAAGAATAGGAGAGATATACTATTAATTATATTATGTTGAATTTATATATAAAATGCATGGAATGCTCAAGAAACTTAAAAAAGATAGTGTATCTAGTAGACATCTTATATAATTTTTAGCTGCTTCCCCCAAAAGTCTCTTAAAGCTCAAATCGTGAAAACTAATCTCACAGGATGTAAAATCAGAAAATATTGACCCCTTTAAAGCAGTAGATATCAGATACCAGAATGATTTATGAAACAGGTCACCTTGTAGAAATTCCCTAGAATGAGCATGAGAACTGGTTAGATAGCTCCTACACTCTTAATCCAAAAGGGATGGAAGATCTAAAGGCATTATTTCTTCAGAGTGAACTGAGGGCCCATCAGGAATGTCTGCAAGGAGAGAGGCTGGTTGAGTGTTTCCCATTTTCCCCTCCCAGTGATAAAAAGAGGTGCTTGAACAAAACTTGGTGAGAATTTAATATGTGTCCCTTGAAGTTTGGAGGGGGGTGGTTGTGGAAACAGTGGACTAATTTCTGATTGATCTAAAGTCAAAATGAGCTAGGAAGCATTTATGGTAGAGGAAGCAGTGGTGCTGAATTGAGAGTATCCCATTTCCCCAGGATTTGTTAGAGAGCTCTCTGTGCCACAGGTACGGGCCATGGATGTGAGAGAAAGGAGAGCTGCTCATGGGCTGAACTGGTCCCAGCAGGTAGAAGCTGAAGATGTCATTTGGATCTGTGGATGTAGTAAGTGGTAAAGTGAGACAGTATGACTCATATCAAGGTAGTTCAGATGACATGTCCTGAGTGACTGGAGAAGGGGAAGCAATCACTGAAAAACCTGGAAAGGCATCCAGTAATTGAGAATCCGCTTTAAATCGGTAACAGCTCTCTTAGCTCAGTGAACAGAAAGTAGACTTTCCTCCTCCATTTACTTCTTTTTTCCTTAGCTTCCCTTTTTCACTCCACTCCACTCATATTCCAGAGGCATTGGGGCCAAAGTTAACTGGTTGGGGAAGAGGACCTGTGGTAAAAATGTAGGACCAACCTCTCCCTCTTCATTGGTTGTTAGTTTTCACTTGTAGCACATCCTAGCTGTGGAGGGGAGACAAGGTAAATTTTAAATCTGTTTTTTGTATGTAGCTGGGTATTCTAAATTCTAAATTGTGAATATATTTGCTGACTTAGTGTAACTGTAAGAATTTTTTAAGCTCCAAATGATCAGGGTATGGGTAGGAGGCTAATTCTTGTTGGTTCAAAAGATGCTGCCTTAGTTTACTAGGACTGCCATAACAAATTACCACAAACTGGGTATCTTAGAAGAAGATAAATTTATTTCCTCACAATTCTAGAGGTGATAAGTCCAGGATAAGGGGGTCAACAGGGCCATGTTCTCTCTGAAAGCTCTAGAGGAGAACGTGTTCCAGGATTTTCTCTTAGCTTCTGGTGTTGTTCGGGTCCCAAGCCATCCTTAGCATTCCTTGGCTTGTTGACTCTGGTCTCTCTTCCCTTATCACTTGATACTCTCCTTTACATGTGTCTATCTTTGTGTCTCATTTTATAAGGACATCAGTCATATTGGAATAAGGGTCACCCCTACTTGATATAACATCATCTTAACTCACATTTTTATTATATCTGGAAAGACTTTGGGTCTTTCCAAATAGGGTCACATTCACAAGTGCTAGTGTAGGACTTTAATATATTCACAAGTGCTACTGTGATTGGTGGACACAGTCACAATCCAACCCACAATAGATGTTAAGCAGGCTTCGGTCTGCTTGATTCCAGCACCTCGTAGCTGGGGACTATTGCTGGTGTGAACCAAAGTCCCTTTCAAATTTCTTTATCTCTAGTCATATATGCTGTACTCTTTCAAAATATACAATATGACATTTGAGCCTAAAACAGTGTTACTTAATCTGTCCCTATTAGGGAGGAAGCTACTAGAAATACTTTTTAATATTTTGTCTGTTTTCTCCCAATGGTGTTACTAATGTTTCTTTTCTTTGACATCCTCTGAGCATTTTAATGAGAGACTGAGGAGAAGCATAGAAGCTCTGAGGTCACCCTCATGCTAATCTCCATACTTTTTTGTGTTTCTCGCTTTTTGCATGCATTGTCGTAGCTCCCTGGAAAGATATATTCTTACTTATCTGCCTTCCAGACTTAGTCTTGCCAAGTTCTTCTTCTGTGATATTTTCTTAGACCAAGCAGGTCTGCTTGTCAGCCAGTGTGTATCAGTTCAGCTATTCTGATGGACTTTTTAAAGATTATTTTTTAAATCTCCCTTTCCTGACTGCAGAACATTTATTCAATACCTCCTGTTGCTCCAACACATTATATGTTGTTTAATGATTTAAACTTGCCATTTAAACCAATTACATAAAATGTTTACAGATGTGTTTCCTCTACTGAACTGTGTTTTTCTTGAGTCACTTTTTGTTTACTGTGGTTTCTCTAAAGTCTGTCCATACCCTTGGCTTGCAGTAGGGACTCACCAGGTGTTTTCTGAGTGGGTTTGAGTACTGATAAGAGTACACAAGAGCCAATTGCTGTGAGAGGATCTTGGAGGGCTTCTTTAAATGAAATCAAGGGGAGCCATTGCAGTAGAGTGGTTGACAGCTTGCTGATCTTCCTGAAGAATCTTTTTTCTCCAGCTGCCTATAAACTGACTCTACTTATTTATTTTTGTCACCATTAACAAATGGGCAAATTAAATGGTGTCCAGTGTCATATTATTTTCATCATTCCACCACATGACTCACAGAGGCAATGATTTTCAATACACAGCAAGATTTTTTAAAAAAGGGAACAATGATAATATTAATAATGATCTTGATAATTATGTTAGGTAATATTCCTTAGTTCTGTATCCTTTATATATTTTTATTTCATTTATTTATCAGCTCTGTGGAGTAGGTAGAATTATTATTCTGATACTACAGATGAAAAGTGAAGGTTTATAGTTTAATTTACTTACCCAAGTTCACATAGCTTGTAAGATGTTGTAATGATTGCATTTATATGATTATTCTTATAATGACTGTTATAGTCAATTAATCAATGATGCTTTTAACTGTTGACACTCTTCAAACGACTTTTTTAAGGGATGAATTTACAATTCTTACCTAGTTATGTTACATTCCTTTCTGGAAAGCTATTGCTCAGGCTTGAATTTATCCTCCAATCTGAACATTCAGATAATGATGCAATAAAACCTCTTATGGGATACTTATCAAGATTGTTATATGCTAAGAGAGGGAATAAGATATATTTTCATAGTTTGACTTTTATAAAGTGCTTTCCTCCTTGTTGCCGCATAGAAAAGCTCTAAAATTGCATCATATGAGCAGGGTAATCTGCAATTATTTACAGAGACATCCCATAATATCTCATGTTATCACTTTTGTGGAAAGACAGAATAGGAAGACACCCAAGCTTTCATAAATATCTTAAAACCCATACTCACTGCAGGAGGGAGAAAAGTAAGTTTAGATAATTGCAAATTCATTTCAGTCGGTTGTATTCCAAGTAAATGTTCTGTCCCAACATGGCTTACATCTTATCTTTTGAAATGGCAGAAGTTAATGCTTTTCCTTGCCCAAGTGCTAGTTTTGTTCCCATGTGGGAAAGGAGAGAAGCAAAGCACACGGGGCTTTCTTAGTATCTGCCACAGTCACCCGTGTTCTCAGCTCCAGGGGAGAAGGGACCTTTGGGGAAATTATTTGGCATTTATAGCCAAGTGGTTCCCAAGGCAGCTGCTGAATGGAGCTGAGTATTTTGTTAAATGATTTTCCTCTCTGACCTTTATTACTAATGAATCTTCTTTAAGAAGTATTTAAAGAGTAAAAAGAAAGGTGTTTTTTTTTTTTATTAATCATTTTCTCTTTGCCCACAGAACCCAAGGAAATGGTGTTACCTGGCAAGCAATCTGCTGTCTTTTGTGAAAAATCAGATCAAGGTAATGCTTATTTTGAATTGATATATTTTTTAGTCTGTTTAACTTTGATACATTAAAATAGTTGGCTTTCTTTCATTACTGGTTTTAGCTATTGAATAACCCTTCACAAAAATCAAATCAGCACCTGAAAAGTAGAGGGAATGAGTTACGATGATCACCATATTTGTGAAGTGAATACATTTTAAAACATATATTAGCTTATCAAAACATTGTGGATAATGGTTAATTTTGTGACATTTTTCTTTCATTTATGTTAATATGTGAATAGGATCTTGACTAGAAGATTGCATTCTCCTTGGAAATAGCTCCAATTAGTGTATCATGTTTACAAATGATAGACAATAAGGGAATTAGATTCTTATCAGGTTATGGTGAAGAGATTTTCTTTTATTTAAGCATTAGTGAGATGGCTTTACATATTTTTTGGATCTGCAAAACTTTGGGTACAAATTCCTAGAAAGCTTCATTAAGTTTTTATAAAGGTGCCCTCACGTAAAACATATTTTCTTTGGAAGATTGAATTATATCATACAGTTGCTGAATAGCATGCCTGATTATGCTTAACAGATTGCTTATTTAGTTGTTAAATTTTCAAATTGCTTGTGTGATTTATTTATGTATGTTGGACTAAGAATTTGAATGCTCATGCAAATATTCTAATCACATGGACATGTAAACAAAGTGTGAGTATAGATACAGATATACAATGTGTATATATTTCATGAATAGAACTGCTATCTCAAAGTAGTTTTTTGTAGAAATGCTTCTGAAAGTTTGGACTTGTGATTGGGAATGGAACCCATCTCTCTATACTATCTATTCACTTCTTTGTGAAGATAGGATGTCACTGTATGTATATGAACACATGTAATAGAATGATTGAAATGTATGTAAGGCTGCTAACTTACTGGGTTTTGTTTCTGACAAATTGTTGAATTCTCAAAAATAAATGCATGCTGAAACAAAGGTAGAATTTAAATTTAATGGACCTTAGCAGAAAACTTATTTCTGAACTTTAATTTGCAGTTGAACAAAAATAGTTAGGTTGGATTGCCAATTGGGGTGTTCCTACTTATTTTTGGCTTTCAGTTAATTCTTTAAAGTAAATATAAACCCCTTAAGGAAGCAATTTTTCTTCCATAGAGGGGACTTTGAATCGTAGGCACTCTATTCAAGTTTTATCTATATTAAACTGTTAATTCAAAGTATAAAATATCTTAGGATGGTTAATGACATCAGTTGAGGGTTGCCTTAATAGAACTAGTAGCTGTGACTCCCCAAAGAGAGACATAATGAGAACTACCTAGACAATATGTGGAAGATGGTGAAGCTGGACTATATGATATATAAGTGTAGGAGGTTATGGGGTATAAGTGGTATAAAAGTGCTTGTTTAGGGGAAATTGATGAATGGCACAGTAAAGGGAGAGAAAGAAACATACTGAATGAGTTGAAGTCAATGAAGAAGGTTAAGGATCTATGTATGAACTTTAGACTGAAAGTAAAGGGTGAAAGGAGCACAGACTATTCAGGATGCATTCATGTGATGTTTTTCTTTTTTCAAAGATCTGTGTATGCTAATATTCCATTTTACTAGCCTTTTGTTTTATTTATTTAAGAGATGGACAAACTTATTTTGAACTGAATGTAGTAAAAAAAAAAAGTCTGGGTGGAAGGAAGGAGATTTCCATTAACACAGTAGAGTTTCCAGAATTGTGTATGCAGACTAACAAAATTTGCTTCTAAAAAGTGAAAATAAAGGAACAGTCCTGTATATAGCTAGAGTTCAAGTGCTTTGGTCTGACAAAATTCCCAAAGAGCTTATTCTCTAGCAAGTGTGCATTTGTGTGCAGGATGGAAGTGGGTGTGGATGAGTAACTTGGGGTGGGAGAAATGGTGTTCATGTCATTATTTCTCCAAGTTAAACTTTTGGAATCATTGAAATAGGGGTGTTTACAGTGTTATAAAAATAATTCCTGTTAATAAGAGAAAGAATGCTAATCATTGATGCTCCATTTCTATTATCTCACATGGGATATGGACATTGAAATTCCAATGTTTAATGTATTGTTGGCTTCTATTTGCTTGTCTTTTATTGAGAGTTTTTGTATCAATGTTCATCAGGGATATTGGCCTGTAGTTCTCTTTTTTTGTGGAGTTTTTATCTGGTTTTGGTATCAGAGTGATGCTGGCCTTGTAGAATGCATTTGGAAGTTTTAATAGTGGAAGTTTAAGACATACTAATGAAGGTACTATTTTTAGACAAATGGGACCATTCAGCTTTCCTCAGTTGCGCATGACAACTGGCACACTCATTTTGTTATTTTGTTATTTTTATTTATTTATTAAAAAAATTTTTTATAGATTATTTATTTTTGAGACAGAGAGAGACAGAGCATGAGTGGGGGAGGGGCAGAGAGAGAGGGAGACACAGAATCTGAAACAGGCTCCAAGTTCTGAGCTGTCAGCACAGAGCCTGACACAGGGCTCGAACCCATGAAGAATGAAATCATAACCTGCGCCAAAGTCAGACACTTAAACAACTGAGCTATCCAGGCGCCCCTGGCACATTCATATTGAGTAGGATTAACTCTGGCAATAAAGCTCAGAGAAGAAGCTGTTGAAATAACAGGCACTTTTTTTTTTTTTTTTTTTTACAAATAGTTTATTGTCAAATTAGTTTCCACATAACACTCAGTGCTCATCCCCACAAGTGTCCTCCTCCATGCCCATCTCCCCCTCCCCCCCACATCCATCAGTCCTCAGTTTTTGTCAGCATTCAAGAGTCTCTCATGGTTTGCCTCTCTCCCTTTCCCCCACCATTTCCGCACTTCTTCTCCCCCTTGTTCCTCCGTCAAGTTCCTCCTAATCCTCCTATACGTGCAAACATATGATATTTGTCCTTCTCTGCCTGACTTATTTCGCTCAGCATAACACCCTCAAGATCCATCCGTGTTGCTACACATGGCCAGATTTCATTATTTCTCATTGCCATGGAGTATTCCATGGTATAGATAAACCACATCTTCTTGATCCATTCATCTGTTGATGGACACTTAGGCTCTTTCCATGTTTTAGCTATTGTGGAGAGTGCTGCTATGAACATTGGGGTCCATGTGCTCCTATGCCTCAGCATTTCTGTATCCCTTGGGTAAATTCCTAGCAGTGCTATTGCTGGGTCATAGGGGAGTTCTATTGTTAGTTTCCTGAGGAACCTCCACACTTGAAATAACAGGCACTTCTGTGTGCACACACACTTGAAAGTTCTGCCTTTGACCCTTTTAAAGGGGTATTTTAGTCACACTATTCTGAATTTTGTCATCCAAAGAGAGAAGCAGCATCAACTAGTCAAAATATCCTTCTACATACCTCTAGTAAGGTTATGTACAAAAATAGAGACTCTTATTCTGTTCCATTTTTACATAGGTTTATATATCCTAGAAATAGATGGAGTTTCATAGAGAAAATTTCATGTCTTTAATTTATTTTTATTATGTAGGAATATTAAGTTTTATTCTTACTATATTTAACTTTTCGGTAGGAAATTGTAATTAGATGTTAAGGAGTCAGTATTTTGGGGGCTCCTGTGTGGCTCAGTTGGTTGTGTCTGACTCTTGATTTTGGCTCAGGTCATGACCTTGCGGTTTGTGAGATTGAGCCCTGTGATGGGCTCTGTGCTGACTATGCAGAGCCTGCTTGGGATTCTCTCTCTTGCCCTCTCTCTCTGCCTCTTCCTTGCATGCCCCCTGCCCCCAAATAAATAAAGAACATTTTTTAAAAAGGATTCAGCACTTTGTTGATGTAATCTAGGTTGAGATCTAAGCTTAGTATAAACACACTTTTAAGAATTGAAAATAAACTATGTCATAAGGCTCATATATAGTTCAAGAGCACTAATGTTCAAAAGCACTAATAAATAAATTGTAAATAAATTGTTTAGTGATGTGTTTCGTTGTGGTTTATTATTACAGGCTGTAGAAAACATAGATATAATATACGTTGAGGTTAAAAAAGATGAAAATCTTCTGATATTTTAAGAGTTTACTACATTATTTACATTTTATATTATTTATCATATACCTATCATACAGTAATGGAAAGTAAATCATCAAAACTTTCAGGTTGAGGGGTGCCTGGGTGGCTCAGTCGGTTAAGCGTCTGACTTTGGCTCAGGTCATGATCTCACAGTTTGTGGGTTTGAGCCCCACGTCAGGCTCTGTTATGATGACTAGCTCAGAGCCTGGAGCCTGCTTCAGATTCTGTATCCCCCTCTCTCTCTGACCCTCCCCTGCTCAGGCTGTCTCTCTCTCACCCTCACAAAGAAATAAAAACATTTTAAAAATTATAAAAAAAAAACCCTTACAGGTTGATTAATAAGTTAATGACATTGAATTTAAATGAGCGTTAGAAATACTTCGATGGTGTGTAATAAAAGGTGTGATGTCATTGTTACATTGCCTGAATTAGGTTCAATATGTGAAAGATGTACTGCTTTACAGAAATATAACTATTACATCAGGCAGGGTATGTTCCCAAAGACTACTTAAACTGCAAGTCACAAAACAAATCACTGAGCATTTTCATACAGAAGTGATTAAAAAGTAATTCATAAAGAGGATTTGCATGAGAAAGAGCTATTATGAAAATTTTAAAGAATTTTTTGGCTTTTATGGTTTTTGTCATTTGAATAGTTCTTGTTATTTTTTACTCTTCTGAGGATTAGATTCTGTGGGATACTCCATCTTTTAAAAGCTATTTAAAAACTCCCAAGACTACAAGGCATAGCACTGTCTAGAATCAACTCCAGCGAATAATATTCAAGTCCTTCCATCAATTCCCTGTCTGTATTTCCTACTTTGTTTCTCTCTTACTCCACTACATACTTTAAGCGTTATTGGCTTTCTTTATCCTTGAATAAATACTCCACTTTAAATGCCCATTCTTTCTTCTTTATTCTCAAGCCTACATAACCTTAAAATTACTCTTTAAGATACCTTCCAAATTCCTCATCTGCTCCGATGATTTCTCTCTTAATCCATATTCTGTTAGTCATCTAGATATACAGACATGGATTTCTTTCCATTAATATGATGGTAAAGAAGATTCTTCTGCCATCCATTTTTACTCCCACTTTTGAGTGAAGTAATGAGCTCCTTGCATTGCCATGATTTCCACTAAGGGAATATCTAAAGGCTAAAATATTTCTTTGTACTATGAGAATTATAATTTAGCTATGATTTGTATTAATTAGAATTACCTTAAAAACCTACTCTCCCTTTGTCACATCTTTTCAATGGGAGTAAAATCTAGTTTCGAATACATTAACTTATAAAGCAAAGAATTATCAACTATTGAAACACATTCTCTTCATCAGTGGAAGATTGCCCAGTTATATCACCCATTGGTTTTTGACACTTTACACATGTCATGGAAGAAAATTCTAACCTGAGCTGTTCAACTAAAGCACTTGTTCCCTAAGAGCAAAATCCTGCCTTATAAGGACACTACCTACTGCATATCTCACAGCAGAACCAATAGGGAAAAAAAGTTATATTGTAATTTGCCACCTCATTCATTTATTTATTGATTCATTAAGTCAGTGTTTACCTATTATATTCATGAGTGTTCTACCTGGAGTGGGGGTTTGTGCAGAACTAGAGAGTCTCGCTCTTGTTCTACACACATACACACACACACATTTTACATACAAACATATGTGCATACACAAATTACAAAATAAATCTTTTTACATGCACATAGAAGCATACTCCATGCTCCTTATCATTTTTCCCAAGTTCAGTTTCTTCTGTGTTCTTCTTTTCATCACTCATGTAGATTGTTGGAAGCCATTAAAGCTGTCCCTGAAAGCTATTTTTAAGCTTCCAATAATTGTTGGACCTCATGCCTAGGAAGTATGTGGCTATTTTGAATGTGTGTGTATGTTTGGGGATATGCAGCCTGAAATAACATATTCCCAGCTCGACAGTAGTCTCTTTAGGCTAGGATCTTAAAAGCACCTAAGTACTAGGTGTGGAGTTGGGGAGAGCTATGGTTATTTAGGAAGTTGAGATGAAATTAGTGACTGTTGGGGTTGGAACAGGGTCTTTAGAAATTGAGACTGTCTAGAAGTTGGTAGTTCCTAGTAGAGGAGTAAGGACTTTAAGGGAATTCATTCCTTTAGGCTTAAGCATACATGTTAGTTCTCGTTTCTTTGGTTTTGCAGTACCAACATTACTTTGGAAGGACAGCAAATCATTGGAAGCACAGTAGTGTGGGCAGAGGCAAATAATTTATGACATGGCGTGTCCACTAGAGTGATCAAGTGCATATGTATGTATGTTTGTCTCTTTCTTTCTCTAGTTATGTATTTTTAATGAATTTGGCATTTAAAAAATTATGCCACTAGATGTCAGCAGAACCTCCTAGGGTTCCTGTGGCCTTAATTCATAACTACAACAACAAATTGGTACTTTATTAGAACATCTTATCTGAGAATAGTAAGTACCTGTTTTGAAAATGTAAGAGGTAGTTTTTGAGCTATGAGAAGGATTACAAACATCATAAAATATTTTGAAATTATTTTGTAAACTGATTTCTGTTCACATGTAAGAGGTTACTTTTACTTCTGATATTATCTCTACCAATGAGATGATATGAAGAACTATGTGTGCAGCTGAGTAATTTGTCAGAAGTTGTACATGATGCCGGATCTCTAAACTTCAGATTCATTTATGTCACGATTACATGAGTATTTGTGCTTGGGTTTATCTCATTCTGTTTTTGTGGAAGCACTTTGGTGCTCCAGCCCTCAGAATATTGTGTGGTATTAATTTTTTAGCATCCACATCTGTGTGTTGTTTATTTAGCAATGTCTAACCTTTCTTGGATCTGTGCTTTGTTGTTATAAGATACTCAGAATGCTTTGATAGATGCCAAAGAGTATTACAGGTATTTGCTCACCAGTAGACAAGGAAAACCTAGAAAGAGAAAAAAATATGTATTTCCCATGAATTATAATACATACTTGTTCAGTCCTTAAAACAGCAGGTGAAATAATCTCAAATTTTGTTCTAGACATTAATAGGAAAATTACAGGGGATGCCTGGGTGGCTCAGGTGGTTAAGCATCTGGCTTTGGCTCAGGTCATGCTCTCATGGCTCATGGGTTCGAGCCCTGCATAGGGCTCTCTGCTGTCAGTGTAGAGCCCACTTTGGATCCCTGTCTGCCTCTCTCTCTGCCCCTATCCTGCTCTCTCTCTCAAAAAATAAATATTAAATTTAAAAAAAGAAAAATGTAAATTATTGTATTGGCCAATATTGGCTATTTTAAATAATGCAATTAATATCTGATCAAATCAGATTCACATTAGCAGAACGACTCAGACTAGTATGTTGGATTTTAGTCATGAATTAGAACTTGGGTGATTAACTATTAGCTGATCAAGTACCAAACAGATTTGTAAATAATCTTGGGGTAGCGTTACTCCTATGTTTCTCCCTTGGGAAAGTTCTACTTTCAATGCATTTAAAAATATATGCCTTAGGAAAAGCTGGAAATAAGAATTATGAAAATATTTCCTTTCCTAAAACCAGTTCTACCAAGGAAGATACTAATGTTAGTGTTACACCCTTATCACTTTTAAGAGTTTAAAAATTGATTTAGGTGGGGTAGTGAGGTAGAGGCTAACTCAACTTGTACATAAACTAAGGAAATAATTCCTTTTATACTAAAGTTGTTATATTTGGGAATTATTGGTTTAAATTCATCATTACATTTCTTATTTTTTGTATTTTTGTTGTAGAACTACCAATAAAAGGGACTTACCAAGATATTCCCCCAAGATTGCATGTGTAATTCTTTAATTACATTTGTAGGTGGTAAGGCAAACATTTGAGATCATGCTGCAGTTACTTGACCCGTGCACAGTCCTCACATGGGCCACATGCAGTGAGTAAGTGCAGTTAATAAATGGAAGGCACATTATTAGCCAGATGTTCAGTGAAGGCACTTTCAACATTTGAAGTACACAGATAGCTGTCTTGATATACAGCAATTCATCTTCTGCTTCCAGCACGTAACCTTCTAGAAGAGGTTAGGGCTGAGATGTGACCAGAGCATCTGTCTGAAATCTGTCTCTTTATTTATCTTTTACAAATAGTTAAATGACACAGCTGTTCAGGAAGTATTTTGAATAGAAATGATGCCAATTCTAAACAAACTATTCTAGCTTTCCATCAAGAAATGAACTCCTATTTCCACATGTACCAGTGCATTTTTCCTCAACATATTCATTTTTCCAACTGTTGACATAGATTAAGTTAAAGTATAGAGAGGGTCAGTTTCCCTTTGGGATGTTCCAGAAATTCAAACATCTCAACCTGAAATCAAGGGTCATTTTCCTGATGCTGCATTCCAAACCTTCCCAACCTTGTTTCCATCTGATTCTTCATCAAGATGTTGCCACATAGCCCATACACAAAGATTGATCCACCCTGTGTATGATTTACATATTTCTACCTTGATGACTTTTCATTTACCATTACATTTCTCTCTTCTCTCCCAACTTCTCATTTTTCACTTCAGAGAGAGAAGAATGTAATAGGGATGCTTGTAGGAACCAGATCATTTATATTCAAATTCCCTTTTGGTGATTTATTAGCTTATTGCTACTAGACTGAATGCAAGCTATTTAACCCATAGAGTCTCATATTGGTCTCTTCTACAAAACCATGAAAAAATTCTTAAATAATTGAGCCAATGCTAATATTAACCTAAGACTTTACTTTTTAAATTATTAATTAATTAATTAATTAATTAATTAATTTGGGGATGGAGGAAAAGAGAGAGAGGAGAGGCAGTATTCCAAGCAGGCTCCGTACTGTCAGCATGGAGCCAGTGTGGGACTTCATCTCACAAACTGTGAGCCCATGACCTGAACTGAAACCAAGAGTCAGATGTTTAATCGACTGAGCTGTCCAGGTACCCCTAAGATATTACTTTTGACTTACAGTAGTTATTGGCATATAGTTAGTGCTTAGTATATATAAAGTACTATTAATTCTGTCAAATGAATCTGAAAATTCACTTTCATAAAATTTATTCTCAAACTTAATGTCCTTCATGCAGTCATTATTAATCCTACTGGTATGTGTTTTGCAACTTTACCTGCCACCCTACTTGTACTTTCATATTTAGTGACCTATGCATCTTATTCTCTTGGTATATTATACTCATAATTAACAGATTAGATAATAATATTTGTCATAGTCACACCTAGGGATATTGTGAAACCAAAATTAGAAAATAAAAGTAATAGCAAAATCCGTGATAATTACTACTTATTCTGCGTTTGTTATGTGTGAGGAACAGAGCCTTATTTACATTGAGTTAATCACTTAACATACATGTATTTTGTGGACAGGGAGGCAGTGATTCACATTAAGACCTATTGAGAAAGGAAATGAGAGAACATCTGGGTACAAAAGTCAAACAGAAACGGAAATATAGAATTGGGTTCACAAGAGAATTTACAAGCTGAAGTGAAACTGTCACATAGTTTTACTGAAGTTATGTAACTGGATAAGTGACTTACCTGAGAGACAGAGCAGACCAAGAATGGGTCACTATGAAAGAACAGCCCCTTCCTCCACAATACACACAATCACACAGAAGAGTGAGGCTCAGAGTTATGTGTGTCTCTAGTTTTGTTTTGTTTTTTAATTTTTTTTATTTATTTCTAGGAGAGAGAGAGAGAGAGACAGTGTGAGCAGGGGAGGGTCAGAGAGAGAGGGAGTCACAGACTGAAACAGGCTCCAGGCTCCGAGCCGGCAGTCAGCACAGAGGCCGACGCGGGGCCCCGAACCCACGAACCGCGAGATCATGACCTAAGCGAAAGTCGGACGCTCAACCGACTAAGCCACCCAGGCGCCCCTCTAGTTTTTGTAAACGTAAGGTATAATGTTCTCTTGGAGCTAATGTATTTATCTTTTTAAAGTCCTGTGGGAGTCCAACAGTGACCACAAGAAAGCCTGGTTAGGGACGCGGGGATGTGCCTGCACACGGGGCTCCCTGCCTGGGCAAAGCATGCCTGCAAACAGGGTGCTCTGCCAGGAAGCCTGCACACAATATCCAAGTTTAATGGTCCGCTCGCAAACGAGGGAACATGCCCTCCTTAGAAATAAGGAGGACCCTGGAATTGCGAGCAGGCCTCTTAGTAAACATGTTGTGGTCACTTCCTCCCTTTGCTCCCCCCTGTCCTTGAAATGTGTTTGGCTACTTGCCCTTAATTGGTAAAGGAATGCATCTTGTAGTTCAGTTTGTATCCAGTTACCGGGGTATAAAATAAACCGCAAGAGGGGCTTGCGTAGAATTGTTCCTCCGGCCAGAGTTGTGTCTGTGTCTGTCTTTTGTGTGTGTCTTGTGTCATTTCGTCCGCAACAAAGTCCACCATTGAAGATAGTATCAGACATAGAATTATTGTGTCTGAAAAACATTAGGAGAGATAAAATTACTCTTGTCCTAATTTTTAGCCTAATATAAATATTGTTAACAGCAATTAATCACATAATGAAAATGTTACTGTCTATTTTACAAGAAAGAAGTTTGATATTTGATCTAATTGGTTATGTGATAGCTGGGCATAGATCAGACATTAGAAATTTATGTAGGATGCGTGAAAGGCTTTGCAAACCATCTACTTTTACTGCACTGGCAATAAGTGAAGTGTTTCCCATTATGATATGCTTACTTTTTCTTATAGACTTATTAAAATTGTTAAAAATTTAATAGATCAATGTTCTCTCTTCATTAGGTCTCATGAAACATGTGGCAGATATCTCATTTTTAATTTTGTTTGTTTTTGGAGTTTAGTTTGGGAACCCCCTTTTTTTTTTTCTTTAGGAAGCCCATTTACATTCTGTGTTGTACTGGCAATAATGGATAATAATATTAATAGCAAATATTTATTGACTACTTATTTGATGCCAGGCACTGTTCTCAACACAGTACTAAGATTTAGGGGCTGCTGGCATTGTGGTTTCATATTTGTCATAACAGTGCTGTGGAACAAACATGCAAGGAGAAAGACTCAAGGGCACAGACTGAAGATTGGGTGGTCTTAGCTGGGCTTGCTCATGTTTCATCAGACAGCTGAAAAGTCAGCTGTGGCTTGGTTTTGCTGATCTAGACTGAGCCATCTTATGTGTCTTTGGCTGGGAGAACTGGGCTGACTCAGCTTTGCTGTACTTGGTCTCTCTTCCTTCAACAGTCTAAACTGACCTTGTTCTCATAGTAGTGTTGGGGGTCTGAGAGGAAAAGAGCAGAAATGCCTAAGGGATCTCTATGCTCAATATTGGCACAAAGTTACTTTGATCATATTCTCTTGGCCAAAACTAAATCGCAAGGTTAACCTGGAATCCAGGGAAATAGACTCCATCATTGGATGAAAGGAGCTACAAAATCACATTGCAATTGGTCAGATGGAGGAGCGGGGAGAACCGGAGTAAGTTTTGCCATCAATCAGTCAGAACCTCCCATCTCCCTGTGAGAAAACCCAAATTCAGTGAGATTAAATAACCTGCTGGCAGTGTCGACTTGTGACCTTTACCTGGCCCGTAATGGGACTTAATTTTCCAGGACCCAGGGCTGGAGAAGGGGCAGGCATGGGATCTATAAACAAATTAATCACAGTCTTTCTATGAGACTTGGTGTCCAAGAAAAAAATTTCCTTGTCAGGATGTTGACTTGGCATTGCCAGTAATCTTTTGTTCTGTCATTTGGAGAAGTTACTGGGACAGTTGAAAAGAGAAAGACAGAGAGAAAAGAGACAAGAGAGAAACAGAATGATTAGGTTGCATGAGAAAGATGAACTATATCATTTGAGGCACTGGATGCAGCTATACTTGTTAAAACAATAAATTTCTTTTTTGTTAGTCTAGTCTGACTAAGGCTTCTATTACTTGAAGCCTAAACTATTTACTGTTTAGGAATAGTAAAATAGTTTAACAAAACAATATTTTGCAAAAATGGCTACAGCAATATATCTAGTCCTACGTGCTTTTCCATAACTTCCTTGGCACTACTTATCAAAAGGTGAACGTTATTTTCCCTTCCCTTCAACCTGATGGCTTTGTGTCTTCTCTGATGAGCAGAAGACTGTTGAAGTGATGTTATGGGACTTCCAGAGCTGGGTCATAAAGAGAGTACAGAACTCTTTCTGGACACTTGCCTTTGGAATCAAGTCCCCACGTTGTGAAAAAAGTCCAAGCCTCTTAGAGTAGCCATTTTTAATGTGTTCTGGCTAATTGTTTAATAGTCAATAGCATTATTTCCAGCCATGTGTGGGGACAAGCCTTCAGATGACAGCAGTTCCCAGCCTTGGGATAATTCAGGTGATGATGACCAGAACAAAGAGGCACTATCTTCCCATGAGCCCTGCCCAAGTGACAAATTAATGAGCAAAACAAATGTCATTGCCTTAAGCCACTAAATTGTGGGGTAATTTGTTAGGCAGCCATAGATAACTGCAACACTAACACTACGCTCTTATCCTGTAGCTCTTTCTCAGGACTCTCTTTTCTTTTTCTTTTGAGGTATAATTGACATACAATATTATATTTGTTTCAAGTAATGATTTGATAACATCTGTCACTAACAGAGTTACAGAATTTTTGTGTGTGTGTTATGAGAACTTTAAAGGTTTATTCTTTGCAACTTTCAAGTATGCAATACAGTATTATTAACTATAGTCACCATGCTGTACATTATGCTTCCATGGCTTATTTATTTTATTCCTGAAAGTTTGTACTTTTGATCCCCTTTAGCCATTTCACCCACTCTCAGCCCCCACCCCTGGTAACCACCAAATTGTTCTCTGTATCTATGAGCTCATTTTTAAAAAATATTCCACATATAAGTGAGATCATACAGCATTTGTCTTTCTCTCTCTGACTTATTGCACTTAGCACAGTATCCTCAAAGTCCATCTATGTTGTTGCAAATGGCAAGATGTCATTCTTTTTTTTTTTTTTTTTTTGGTGCTGAATAATATTTCAATGTCAGTATCTATGCCACAATTTTTATCTGTTCATCAGTTGATGGACATTTAAGTTGTTTCCATGACTTGGCTATTGTTAATAATGGGTGCAATGAACATGGGGGTGCATATATTTTTTTGAGGACCCTTTTCTTTCTAAAACACATCTTAGACCCTCCTCCCACACAATAACTGCCATTCCACTTTTACTTAATGCCTTTATTTAAACATACTCTGATTTGCCAAGTAGATGTGGACATTTTTTTATTGACTCTTGCCATTACCTTTGTGATGTAGTTTTGCTTGGAAGGAAATGACCGGGGAACCTGAGTTTGGGATATCCATGTTGTTTTATGTCCTTATTAAAAGGCTGGGATTCTGAATTCAGACCTCATACTCTAGTGTTGTGCTGTCCAATATGGTGGCCACCAGGCACATGCAATTATTTAAATTTGAATAAATTAAAATTAAATAGTATTGGCAACTCAGTTCTTTAGCTACACTAACCGCATTTCAAGAATTCAATATTCATATGTAACTACTGGCTAACATATTGAGGATATGTAATAGAATATTTCTGGGGCGCCTGGGTGGCTTAGTCGGTTAAGCGTCCGACTTTCGCTTAGGTCATGATCTCGCAGTTCGTGGGTTCAGGCCCCGCGTCGGGCTCTGTGCTGACTCCCAGCTCAGAGCCTGGAGCCTGTTTCAGTCTGTGACTCCTCCTCTCTCTCTCTGACCCTCCCCGCTGTCTCTCTCTCTCTCTCTCTCCTAGAAATAAATAAAAATAAAAAAAAAGAATATTTCTATCATCTCACTACGTTCTTTTGAATGTTGCTGCTCTGATTTGCAACTCACACATGTGGCCCAAGGTCAACTTCTTTAAATACTGTCATGTGATGGCGAAAATCTTTTGACCCGGAACAGAACTCTAAAGGATCTGGTCTCTATTTCCTAGGTATAAGTTCCAGGAGAGGACAGAGGTGAGCATCTCTGCTCCGTTAATAAAGTTATGTTTCATTTACATTCACACAAAAAGGCTGTCTTCTCTAGCCTTACCTACATTCTTTTCCAGCTCCTCAACTTGTGGACAATTGTTTATTTTCGTGGCTACATTGGTTCCTTCTTTTCAATCCTGCCTGACTTTCAGAACAATTTAATTCACAAAAGTTATCCTGGTAACAAAAGATATCCCTCTGAAAATACTTGGGGGCTCTGTTTTCTCAGCAGACAGTCCTCGTGAGCACACAGGGTTTCTGTTGACTTGAAAGTGAACTCTGGCTGTGGAGCGGATATTACTCCCTTAAAAAAGAAAAAGAATAACTTCAAGGCAAAAGGGCCTTTATTCTCCCTGAGTATAAGTTTCCTTGAAAGCTTGTTTATTGATTTTCCTTGTAACAACCGAGCTTGCAAGCTATAAAAGAAAAAAAAAAGTAAATAGAAGCAGGGAAATAATATCAACGATCAACAAGTTTATTCATCAACTTTATCTCATTTGTACTCAGTCACTGTGTACACCATGAAATAAAAAACACACAAACCCCAATCCCATTTTTTTAAAATGCAGCCCATAGAATTTTGTTGATCAAAAGGGAAAGCAAACACTTCAACTTTCAAGCAAAGGTCCATTCCTGTTAAAAGTGATTGTGCTCTGGGGGGGGAGGAGGGATGGGCATGGAGGAGGACACTTGTGGGGATGAACACTGAGTGTTATGTGGAAACTAATTTGACAATAAACTATTTGTAAACAAAAAAATAAATAAATAAATAAAAAATAAAAAGTGATAGATGTGGCCTTAAAAAAAAAAAAAGTGATTGTGCTCGAATTTATGTCATTATGTGAAAAAAGAGCTGAAAGTGGGGCAAAGTAGAGAAAATGTGGCTGCTCCAATGGGGTGATAGCTGGTATAATTAAAGTGATGATGATTTTATCTCTAATTTGTCACATTGCCTGAAAAAGCTACCATTAACATTTTTCCCATAGGAAGACACCTTCCTAAATTTCTGACCCATGTGATAACTTTTTTTTAAAAGCCCTATAATCAGGTAATTTTGGAAAATGCTGAATTTTATATGTGTCTCCTGTAGTTTTATGATACATGTTAGAATATTAGTCTCTGAAAATCCTTCAATAAAGAAATTTATTTTAAACTTAGGTTAGCCCAGCATTTCCTAAAATTAGTGGGCCATGAAACCTTTTACACTTTAGTATATTTTAAGTAATACTGATTGCATCTAGTAGTATTAGGCTTTAGTGAAGCACACTTTGTGAAATCCTGCTTTAGAATAAACTACAGGTCCCCAAGAAGACTTATTTCAACATAGAAGTCACCTGATAAGAGTAACATTTTCAGGAGTGCCTGGGTGACTCAGTCAGTTGAGTGTTCTACTTGAGCTTAGGTCATGGTCTCAGGGTTCATGGGTTCAAGCCCTGCACTGGGCTGTCTGCTATCAGCACAGAGCCCACTTTGGGTCAGAGATCCTCTGATCCCCTCTCTGTCTGCACCTCCCCCACTCACTCTCTCTCTTTCTCTCTGTCTCTCAAAAATGTCCATCGACTGATGGAGAGATAAAGAAAATGTGATATATATATGTAATATAATATATATGTGTATATATATATATATACACATATATATACATATGTGATGTGTATATGTGATATATAGATGTGATATATATGTTATATTACATATATACACATATATGTAATATAACATATATACATATATACATATATATATATATGTAATACCACTCGGTGATAAAAAAGAATGAAATCTTGACATTTGCAACAATGTGAATGGAAGTAGAGGGTATTATGTTAAGCAAAATAAGTCAGTCAGAGAAATATATGATCTCACTCATATGTGGAATTTGAGAAACTCAACAGATGAACATAGGAGAAGGGGAGGAAGAATAAGATAAAAACAGAGAGGGAGGCAAACCATACGAAACTCTTAAATACAGAGAATGAACTGAAGGTTGCTGGAGGGGCAGTGGTGGGGGAAGGGTTAAACTGGTGAGCGCAGGGTATTATACGTAAGTGATGAATCACTGAGTTCTACTCTTAAAGCCAAGACTGTGTTTACTAACTTGAATTTACATTTTAAAAAATACAGGAAAACAAACAAACTAACAGACATTTAAAAAAAAGGAGTAACATTACCATTAGCATTCATCCATGCAGACTAACTTGCCTAAATGAGCAGGGTCCCAAGACCCTGATGGTGTGGGAGAGGCCACAATGTGGAGTGTTTCCTAAAGAGGGCTGTTTCCAGAGGGTTCCTGGGAAGTTGGAGGTTGGCCAACCATCTCTGGCAATGTCTTTCCAAGGACATGAGACTTTCAAAGTTATGTTTCTAGAAAGGTCAATTTTAGAAGGTGTCAAAAGGGAGATGATGAGCTGAAGACTATTTTAATAGTTCCTGTGACTTCCAGATAGTGTTCAATCATTTCCTTCCCCTTTGCAAATAACCTTTTCTCAAAAGAATAGGTCATGCTCACTGTCCTGCTTCCCTACCAACCATCACTCTTTGGTCTATAGCAATTTTCATTTACTCTCTCATTCTGGTAAAACTCCTCTTTATCAGATAACCTATTATTTCCTATTTGCCAAATGCAGTGAAATATTCCTGTGATAACTTATTGACGTCTATAATTTTGGATTCTGTCTAAATACTTTTGGGTTCCACATTTATATTTCCAGCCCAGGGCACAGTTCTGAGCTTCAAAATTATATTCCCACAGGCATCTCAAACTTATATCCAAAATTGATCTGATAAACTTGTGCTCTAAACCTCTTCTTCTGATAGATCATTGGAAGATCCATCCTAGTTGCCTAAGCCAGACACTTGTGGATCGTGCTTGGATCCTTTTTTTGCTCTTACCCTCCGGACAATCAGTCACATTTCTCAAGATATGTCCTCTGTCCCATAAACCCCATACCCTTCCATGCCTTGGGTCTATGAGTCAAACCATTGCTCTTCCACTGATACCTGAATGCTGCATGACCTGGAACAGACTTTCTAGTCACATGTCTTAATTTCTCATCTGTTCATTGGTGAAAATGGTAATACCTAAGTGAGAGGATTGTGAGTTTGTGAAAATTAAAAGGGGATAAAATAGAGGAGTGGAGAGAAGATCAAACTGACTTCTTTGTGTTTCTCTATGAAAGGAAAAGTATTTATTATTAAGGAAAAAATCTTAATGGTTCATTTAGTGTTTTTAAAGGAGAAAATATCTTTTAAATAGCAATTGTAGTGAATGAAAAAAAACACTAAAGTTGTAGTCTGGTTATAATTCATGGAAAAAATAAATTTTTATTATTTTTCTCCTTTTGTTGCATAATTATGGATAATTGAAAAGAAAATAAGGGAAAGAAATTGAGCCTCTTTCACACTCTTTAGACCAATAGAAGTGGTTGCATGTGTGATGAAGTAGATAAAAAAGAAGGACCCAAGAGCGGCATCCCTAGGACATTTGTATTATCTGTTTAACAAGAGCAACATATTAGGTATCTGCATCTTATAGGGTTAACAGGAAGGAACACTGCTAACATAGGATTAAGACCTGGCTCAAGGGGTGCCTGTGTGTGTTGGTTAAGCATCTCCTACTTGATTTCAGCTCAAGTCATGATCTCATGCTTTGTGAGATCTAGCCCTGTGCTTACAGCACTGAGCCTGCTTGGGATTCTCTCTCAATCTCTCTCTCTCTCTCTCTGCCCCTCCCTTGCTCTCTCTCTCTCTCTCTCTTTCTCTCTCTCAAAAATAAAATACACTTAAAAGACCTGGCTGTGAATTTCAGATTTCTATAAATCTCTCTTTTTTTTTTAATTTTTTTTGCTTAATAGCTAAAAATCCTCTTAAAAATCATACCACACATAGAACTACATAGTAGAGTGTGGAAGTTACATTGTCTGTGTGTACTCTGAGGTCTATTATTATCATACAAAGAATACATGATAGATGATAGTCACTCATTGTTTCAGTAAATATTATTGGTCTCCTTATGGGCCACCAATTCTGGAAGCTAGGGATATGGCATCCTTTTTCTTTTTTTAATTAAAGTTATTTATTTATCTTGAGAGAGGGGGAGAGGATGAGCAGAGAAGAGGCAAAGATAGGGAGAGAGAGAATCCTAAGCATGCTCCATGCTGTCAGTGCAGAGCCCAGTGCAGGGCTCCCATCTCATGAACTGCGAGATCATGACTTGGCTGAGCCACCCAGGTGCCCCAGAGATATAGTTTTCTATAAAACAGACAGAAATCTTTGCTTTTCTGGATCTTGTATCCTAATAAGAGGACACAGATAGTAAACAAAATGAATAATTGTATAGTCGGTTATACAAGAGCTATGGAGGAACGTAAAGCAGAGGAGGACAAGGCATCTTGTAGTGGCAATAAAGTTATTGACTTAAGAATAGAGGCTTGAGGGCACCTGCGTGGCTCAGTCAGTTGAGTGTCCAACTCAACTTCCAATCAGATCATGATCTCATAGTTCATGAGTTTGAGCCTCTGAGCCTCGTGTTGGGCTCCATGCTGACTGCTTAGAGCCTGGAGCCTGCTTTGTATTTTGTGTCTCCTCTCTCTACCCTTCCCCTACTTGTGCTCTGTCTCTGTCTCTCTCTTTCTCAAAAATAAATAAACATTAGAAAAAAGGAGAGAGACTTAGAGCTCTTCACAAAGGAGATACTATTTGAGCAAAGACCTGAAAGAGGTCATGGGGCCATTGAGTGGTTCTGATCAAAGGAATGAGATGGTCTGACTTTCCTTTACCAGGGTACTCTGGTCACTCTTTGAGCATAGACAGAAGAGGAGACCAGTCATTAGGCTAATGCAATAATCCAGACAAGAGATGGTAGTAAGTAGGGTCAGGGAGGTAGTATTGGAGGTGCTAAGTGGCAGAGATAAAGTTCAATCTTGGTGTTGTAGCATCTCTGAGGTCCATGCTCTGTTCTACAGAAATGCTAGCATTTCAGGGCAAGACTGAGGGAGAGGAACCAGAAAACAAAACCTGGAGGGAAGTACCAGCGGGATAGCATGAGAATCATATAGAAAATAATATCACACAAGCCAAAGCCAATGCAAATTTTAAGAAAGATATATGAACAATGTTCAGCACTACAGAGAATTCAGCTTGAATGTATCTGATACGGGGTACGTTCAATCTGACAAATAGAAGGCCATCAGTGACATTATTAAGAACAATTTTAGTGAGATTGCTGAAGGAGAAATAACAGATTGAGATTGGAAAGTAAAAGGGCATATACAGAGAATATAGATTATTCATTTATGAGGCTTGAAAACAGAAACCAGTGGTTCTCCCTAATAAATATATATATTTACCACAATCTACAGTAAGAAATATATTTTATACTGTAATCCATACTGTATCTGTGCATACATATAAATATACACATTTATATGACATAATTAAGACTTTTTATATGTGCTGTGCACCTTATTCTGCTCTATGCACCTTATTTTCTATTCTCTTTCATATAATGTCTTTTAAAAATGCTTGCTATGATCCACTAGGTTGATTTTATTACCCACTCTAGAGTCTTGACTCATGATTTGAAAAGTGTGATTATGGACAGTAGTTAAAACAAAAGTTTGCCCCTCAGAACCATTGCCCACATTTTCTGCATGACAGTCAGTGTCATATCTAGGCACTTGTGGTGAAACTTTCAGCAACATGATCTCTCTCTTGCATTTGGAATTTTTGCCCTTTCATCCATAGTTGCAGACTGAAAATTAATGATAGTTAATCTAAACTTTTTTTCTTTTTTTAATGTTTATTTATTATTGAGAGAGAGAGAGAGAGAGAGAGCCCACACACATGTGTGTGTTAGTGGGGGAAGAGCATAGAGGGAGACGGAGAATCCCAAGAAGGTTCCACACTAACAGCACAGAGCCGGATGTGGGGCTTGATCCCATGAACTATGAGATCATGACCTGAGTCCATAACCTTAGCCAAAATAAAGAGTCAGATGCTTAACCATCTGAGCCACCCAGGTGCCCGCAAACTTATTTTAATATTATTAAGACTCAGTGTGTAGTAAAGGCATTGGCTGTTCTAATAGATGAGTGTTTCCTGGTAACTAAACAATATGGGCCCATATCCATACTTGGATTTTTTTCTGTCTCTGTGACATGTGAACTGGAGATCCATGACCCATGGCACAGGGTTAACTGTGCTGAGGCACTTCAACCTCAATTGGGATTTAGGATGGATCATTGTTGAGCAGTACTTGGTATATAGTATGCTAGTAAATATTTATCAAATAAACAAATGGCATTAAGTAATACATTTTTTTGAAGGTCAGAAAACTTCACATAGGTCAATAAAAATGATGGTTTCTTGTTCTGTAAATCTATGCTAATGTAGTAGTAAATCTCATTTAAAAAATACAAATATAAGCTTTCCATTAAAGGAAATTGAGAAGCCAGTAGGCAGTAGGGCAAGGTTTGTTGTTGTTGTTTTTGTTTTTGTCTTTTTGTCTCTTGCAGCCCACCCCTCAAGATGAGACTGTCACTAAGTTGAGCCGAAGGATGAAATTGAAGATCTTTGAGAAAAGAGGATAATACATGGAGAGGAGATATATCTTTTTCTTTGCAAATTTTTATTTACATTGCAGTTAGTTAACATACAGTACAATATTGGTTTCAGAAGTAGATTTCAGTGATTCATCACTTACATACAACACCCAGTGCTCATACCAACAAGTGCTCTCCTTAATACCCATCATCCATCTAGCCCATCCCCCACCTCCCTCCCTCCATCAACCCTCAATTTGTTCTCTATCTTTAAGAATCTCTTGTGGTTTGTATTCCTCTCTGTTTTTCCCCCCTCCCATATGTTCCTCTGTTTTCTTTCTTAAATTCTACATATGAGTGAAATCATATGGTCTTTGTCTTTTTTTGACAGACTTATTTTGCTTAGCGTAATACACCCTAGCTCCAACCATGTCATTGTGAATGGGAAGATTTCATTCTTTTTGTTGGCTGAGTAATATTACATTATGCATATTCCATTATATTATATACAGTATTCCATTATATATACATATATGTATATATGTATCCTCTTCTTTATCCATTCATCAGTCTATAGACACATGGGCTCTTTCCATTATTTGGCTATTGTTGATAATGCTGTTGTAAACCTTGGAGTTAATGTGCCCCTATGAGCCTGTACTTTTGTATCCTTTGGGTAATTACCTAGTAATGCAACTGTTGGAGCATAAGGTAGTTCTATTTTTAACCTTTTGAGGAACCTCTATACTGTTCCTCAAAAGGTTAAAAATTTCTAGAGTGTCTGTACCAGTTTGATTCCCACCAATAGTGTAATAGGATTCCCCTTTCTCTGAATCCTTGTCAACACCTGTTGTTTCTTGTGTTATTAATTTTAGCCATTCTGACAGGTATGAGGTGGTATCTCATCATGGTTTTGATCTGTATTTCCCTGATGATGAGTGATGTTGAGCATCACTTCATGTGTCTGTTAGCCACCTGGGCATCTTCTTTGGAAAAATGTCTATTCATGCCCTCTGACCATTTCTTAACTGAGTTGCTTGATTTTTGGGTGTTGAGTTTAATAAGTTCTTTATTGATTTTGGATACTAACCCTTTATCAGATATGTCATTTGCAAATATATTCTCCCACTCTGTAGGTTGCTTTTTAGTTTTGTTGATTGTCTCATTCACTCTGCAGAAGCTTTTTATCTTGATGAAGTCCCAATAGTTCATTTTTGCTTTTGTTTCTCTTCCCTCTGGCAATGTGTCTAGTAAGAATTTGCTCCAGCCGAGTTTAAAGAGTTTGCAGCCTGTGTTCCCTCTAGGATTTTGATGGTTTTCTGTCTCACTTTCATCCATTTTGAATTTATTTCTGTGTATGAGGTAAGAAAGTGGTCCAGTTTCATTCTTATGCATGTTGCTGTCCAGCTTTCCCAGCACCATATGTTAAAGAGACCATTATTTTTTCCACTGGATATTCTTTCCTGTTTTGTTGAAGATTAGTTGACCAGAGAGTTGTGGGTCCATTTCTGCATTTTCTATTCTGTTCCATTGATCAATGTGTCTGTTTTCGTGCCAACAGCATGTTGTCTTGATGATTACAGCTTCGTAATAAAGCTTGAAGTCTGGAATTTTGATCCTTCCAGTTTTGCTTTTCTTTTTTAGGATGACTTTGGCTGTTTGGGGTCTTTTGTGGTTCCATACAAATTTTAGGATTTTTTGTTCTATCTCTGTGAAAAATGCTGGTTGTATTTTTATAGGGATTGCGCTGAATGTGTAGATTACTTTGGGTAATATAGACATTTTCACAATGTTTATTCTTCCATTGGAGGGAACATAGTAAAGGCAACTGTGGGAGCTTTCCTTTAGAGAGGAGAAAGGCCACCTCTCCTTCGATGTTGGATGGTTCCAATGATAGGGAAGTTTATAGACTGAGAATGGAAAATGAGAAGATTGTTCAGTAATGTCTATGATTTTCTTTAAGAATTAGGAATCAAGTTCCATCCACATTGTTGCAAATGGCAAGATTTTAGTCTTTCTCATTGTCAGTAGTATGCTAAGTGAAGTAAATCAGTCAGAGACAGACATGTATCATATATTTTCACTCATGTGGAATTTGAGAAACTTAACAGAAGACCATGGGTGAAAGGAATGGGAAAAAAATAGTTTCCAACACAGAGAGAGGCAAACCATAAGAGTGTCTCAGAGAACAAACAGAGGGTTTCTAAGGGGGAGAGGGGGAAGATGTGTGATGGTCACTGAAGAGGGCACTTGTTTGGATGAACACTGGGTGTTGTAGGTAAGTAATGAATCAAGAGAATCTACTCCCAAAGCCAAAAGCACAATGTATACACTGTATGTTAGCTAACTTTACAATAAAATATATTTAAAAATAAAAAATAAAGTTAAAATGAAAAAATAAATTAAAAAAGAATTAGAAGAAAAATATTTTCTTCTGAGAGTAGGAAGTGGGGTGGGTTTTATGTTAAGGGGTGTCTGAGGATAACACTGAAGTTTTAGAACTGTCCTTGGGAAGAAGGAGCTGATCTAAGGTAAAGGCATTCATGAACATGACAAATTAGTACTTATCTATTGGCTATCTTAAATTTTGTCTTCCTTCTCATTGGTTTAAGGCCAAGATTACAAATTGATAATTCACAACAGACAGGCCCCCTAGATTTGTTTTTTCTCATTATTTTAATAAGCCATATTTAATTTTTTAAAAAATTATATTTATTTTTTGAGACAGAGAAAGCATAAGTGAGGGAGGGACAGAATGCCAAGTAGGCTCCAGGCTCAGCACAGAGCCTGATGTAGGGCTTATTCTCATGACTGACAATGAGATAATGACCTAAGCCAAATCAAGAGTTGGGCCCTTAACCAACTGAACACACAGGCACTCTTAGTAAGTCATATTTTAAAATGAGTAGCCTCACATGCAAATTTTTGATTACCAGGTTTATGAACCAACCTGAAGATCTGAGAATAATTCACTGGAGATGAGCAATGTCTATTCCCTTTAGAAAAGGCCTGCATTATCCTTTCAGCTCAGGCCCTGCTGTTACACAATATGCATTTACCCATGCCACTCATTTATGTTTTTGCCTGGCCTCTGTAGGTATATGAGTGTAAAATCCCTGCTCTAAACCTCAGCCTAAGGGATTTGTGTTTGGAATAAGTAGTGAAGGCAGGCTTCCTTATTTAGCTTCAGTCCAAGGTGATTGTAGCTCAGTGGATTGATGGTTCTTAAAGTCTGGTCACTAGCCCTTGATGACTGAGTTCTGAGTATTAATTTTTGTCAATAAAACACATGAGTTAGATTTAAAAGCAAACACATACTCCTGACTAGACTAGATGATGAACAGGACACCCATTTCCTATGTGTAAGGTCATTTAGCAGCCTAAATTATTTATTCATTTATTGATATAGTCTCTCAAAATTGTTATAAAGTACCTTCCATGAGTTAGGAAGAATGCTAGTTTCTGGACTTAGAAAGATAAATAGTGTACATATGGATACATATACTCACCTCCATCATAAATCTAAAGACCCAGGGGGAGACAGATAATTTAACAATTTAACAATTATCATGGTGTCATGTTCTGGGTATTCCAATGTACTGTGGGTATTCATGGTCAAGGCCCTGAGTTCTGGGACCTGATTGTATTCGCTAGCAAAGAGGAGGGGGGGGTAGAAGATGTCCAAATGAGGGGATTTGTATTTGCAAAGTTTGGAGATATGGGAGCATGAGATTTGGGGGGAAACTAAGGGAAATTACTTGTGACTATAACATAGAGGGTAGGAATAAAGATTAAGAGATAAGGCTGAGAGAGTGGCAGAGGCCAGGTCATGAACAATCTGGTAAACCATCTTAATGGGTTTGCATTTTATGCCACATACAACAGGAACAACCAAATGGTTTTAATTTGAGAAATGATTTCTATTTAGGAAGATCACTCAGGTCAGATCATTTAGAATGATCTATTCTAAATCCCAACTGAGGTCAAAGCTCCTCAGCATAGTTAAGCCACTCTGCCATGGGTCACGGATCTCTAGCCTTTATGTCATAGAGACAGAATGAAATCGAAGTAGGGAACTGAATATATATTTGGTGGTGAAGAGTATATACCAAAAAGAAAGGCTGGTAACTTGGAAATACTTTGTAACACACATTGAGTACCTGTGTATTTGTCAGCACTGTGACATTATTTCACTTAAGTTTTGGCTGGGCTTAATAATCATTCTAGTGGTAAAGATGAAGAAATGAAACTTTGGAGTGATTAATTGTTGAAAGTCACACAAGAATAAGTGGCAGATTTAGGAATTCAGCCCCCAAGTGGAAAACTTACGCCCTTAACCACTACTACATGACTCCAACGGTAGCTCTCAAGAGCAATATATGATCTAGAGCAGAAGAGAAGTAGATTGCTTTTAGAAGTGAGGAGAATATGATCGGCTTTTTTTTTTTTTTTTTTTTGAGTGTGTGTGGAGGGGGCACTTCATGAGGGTTAAAAGAAGAGAAGAATAACGTCGGCTTTCACTATATCCATTAAATTGATTGCGGGCAGCTGGCTTGTGGAAGATGATGATAAATTCATGTGAATATGTGACAGTTAAGCCACTATGGGACTATCTGTAGCAACTGTCCGGCACAGAAGTGTGGTCTGGGTTAGTGGCGGAAAACAGAGTACTAAACACCAAAGTAGCTTCCACATCCAGGTGAATGCAGACTATTGCTCAGAAAATATGTTTGGATTCAGAATAAAAGATGGTCTAGGAAAGCAGGAGTAGGAATAGTTTCAAGAATAGTCAGAGAAAGAACCACTAAAGGGCAAGTGAGAACAAGAGCTGGAGAAAATCCCAGGAGAGGATGGTAAATTTCAAGGAGGAGATAATGACCCAGAATGTAAAATGTTTCTAAAATGATAAATAACTCCAGAACATGGGGCTCCTGAGTGGCTCGGTTGGTTCAATGTCCTACTTCAGCTCAGGTCATGACCTCGTGGTTTGTAAGTTCAAGTCCTGACTCAGCTCTGAGCTGACAGCTCTGAACCTGCTTCAGATCCTCTTTCTCTCTCTCTCTCTGCCATCTCCCCTCTTGTCTTTCAAAAATAAATAAATAAACATTTAAGGTAAGAACAAAAAATTTAATAATTTGAATGATTGGTCAGATAACAAATGGCACCTTTGGGGAAAAGTAGGGGAAGAAACCAGAGTACCATGGATTGAAGAACAAGTAGGGGGTGAAAAGTGTGTAGAGAATTTACATTTATTTATTTAAAGAGATTTGTGAGTGGAAGGAATGAGGGCAATGAGTGTCTGTGAGAAACAGAAGTTTGACAGAGAGAGGTTCTTGTCAAGAAAAAAATCTTCACGTGTTTATCTGCTGATAGGAAAAAGTGAGTAGAAAAGGAGAAGATGGAAGAGGCAGGGAAGAATATACAAGTGATTGCATTTCTTTTAATGTTTATTTATTTTTGGGAGAGAGAGGGAGGGAGGGGGGAAGGAACAGAGAGAGAGAGAGAGAGAGAGAGAGAGAGAAAGACAGAATCTCAAGCAGGCTCCAGGCTCTGAGCTGTCAACACAGAGTCTGACACGAGGCTCGAACTCATGAACTGTGAAATCATGACCTGAGCCAAAGTCAGATGCTTAACTGACTGAGCCACCCAGGCGCCCCAAAAGTGATTGAATTACTTGAGCAAGTAGAAACGGCTAACATACAGAGCCTTGGTAGGAGATCAATTTTAAATTTACTTTTCCATGGTAATTGCCTTAGTCTATTTGGGTTCCTATTACAAACATACTGTGGACTGGGTAACATAACCAGCACTTATTTCTGGAGGCTAGGAAGTCCAGGATCATGGTGCCACCAGTTTGGTTATTGGTAGGGACCTTGCTGATGGCAGCCTTCTCCTCTGCTTATATGGTGAAGAGAGAGAAAGACAGGGTGAGGGGAGAGACAGAGAGAGGAAGAAAGAGAGAAAGAGCAGGCTCTCTGGTGTTTGTTCTTGCAAGGACACCAATCTCATTTTGAGAGCTCCACCCTCATGAACTTGTTACTTTCCAAAGGTTCTATCTCCTAATACATTCACTTTAAGGATTAACATTTCAACAAATGAATTTTGGGGAGAGAGAAACAGTCAATCCATTGCAGTAATAGAAGGGGATAGTAAAAAAAATGTAAAAGTGTTATGAAGGTACATGTTTTGTGCTAAGAATTTAGAGGAATTCTATGTGATGGCTTCCATTTGTTCTGTAAAATGAGGAAAGTCACGAATTCCTTGGTTATACAGATTTACAATAAAGATATGTCCTGAGAGATAGCTGATCGAATTCATCTAATTCCTGTATCATTGGACTCATCATTATGCAACTAAATGCCATTTCATTTTCTTACAGCAACGTTCTTAAGATTGGAGTCTTCCACTGATTGATTGCTGAAAAGTAGCTCTCTCAAAATGTGTTCAGTGTGCTGTTCATCACCTCTACCCTCCTCCTCCCCTTGCCTCAGTTTGCTTTTAAGTTTGCCTCCTACGTGTTCTGGAACACGTTCCTATCGATTGTCCACTGTGGCCTCCTTATCTGGCCATTCTGTTGCCTCCTGTGTAGCTGATGAAGCCTGGCATCCTACGCGCTGTGAAACGCAGCTCCTTCTATTGGTTTGGCCTACTGGTGTGCCCTCATTGGCTTTGGGGAAAGATACTACCCTTTTGTTCCAAGGACAGTCATTGCTCCTAGCAAATTAAGTGCTAGATTTTGGATACACCATCTCCCTCCACACTCTGAAGAAAATGTTCTCGTATTGGTCTGTTCCGAATGGTAGAATTTCAGAGACTGGCCACTCTTCTACATTACTAGTCTGGTGCTGCTGGCAAAATGCATAGTCTGTGTGGGTCCATTCACCATTCACTTCTAACTTGGATTAGCTTTCTTTCACTACTAGAACTTTTCCTGTCTCCTATATGTTTCGGGGCTTGGTAACGATGTACTCTGTCTCAGAAAGAGGGGCCTCTTTCCATTTCAGGACTAATTCCAAGGAATGTAGATAATTGCCACATTTACTCTTTGAAGGATAATAGGACATTATTAGGAAATTAAACTGCCCCAGAGAGTATGAGATATATATTTACTATATCCACAAACACCAACACCTCGTACCAAACCCTGTATTGATTTATTTACTAGGACTCACTGGGCTCATCACTAAATTTGGGAACCCGTTTTACTTCTGTTCTAATGAAGCTCTTGATCTCTCTACACTCCTCAACAATCTGTTTAAGGCTAATTCTGTCATCTTTCCCCCTCATGATGTCCCCTTAACTGTAAATCTTGCTGTGATACTATTGTGACCTAACTACTGAACAAAACTAACTACAAAACAGATTATTGTTATTGTGAGTTATGTACTCATTTTTTTTTTTAAAAAGAGAAAACTGCTTAGTGGGGTGCCTGGGTGGCTCAATCAGTTAAGTGTCCTACTTTTGATTTCAGCTTAGGTCATGATCTCGTGGTTCATGAGTTGGAGCCCTGCATCAGCTCCACGTTGACAATGGAGAGCTTGCTTGGGATTCTCTTTCTCCCACTGCCTGTCTTCCCCACTTGCTCTCTCTCTTTCTCTCTAAAATAAATAAAATAAAAAAAAAAATAACCCCTAAATCTTAAAGAGGCTAAAGCTGTGAAAGATGATAGGTGACAAGGTGGAGTTACAAGTCAGGAATATATTCAATAAGTTGTCTTGTGAACAGGTCTTTCAAACTGCTAACTTAGACTTGACTTGGGTGAATTTTCAGTATGAGTGGGAGCCCTTTTACAATAACATGATCTGGTTTAGTTAATGTTTATGTCAAGCTTTCACAAAATCTAGATGTTCCCTATATTTACTCCTGTTCCTTATATTTACTTATGTTTGAGGAAGTTCAGTAGTTTCCCATCAGCCAATGTAGAGTGTTTTATGATGAGATTTAGAAGGACTTGTCCCCCGGGTTGTTTGTTTTTTGGGTGTGAAGTTTGGTGAGTTCCTTATAGATTCTGGATATTAACCCTTTATCTGATATGTCATTTGCAACTATCTTTTCCCATTCCGTTGGTTGCCTATTAGTTTTGTGGGTTGTTTCCTTTGCTGTGAAGAAGCTTTTAATCTTGATGAGGTCCCAATCATTTATTTTTGCTCTTGATTCCCTTGCTTTTGGGGATGTGTCAAGTAAGAAGTTGCTGCGGTGGAGGTCAAGGAGGTTGTTTCCTGCTTTCTCCTCTAGGGTGTTGATAGTTTCCTGTCTCACATTCAGGTCCTTGATCCATTTTGAGTTTATTCTTGTGCATGGTGTGAGAAAATGATCTAGTTTCATTCTTCTGCATGTTGCTGTCCAGTTCTCCCAACATCATCTGTTAAAAAGGCCGTCTTTTTTCCATTGGATATTCTTTCCTGCTTTGTCAAAGATCAGTTGGCTGTATACTTTTGGGTCCACTTCTGAGTTCTCAATTCTGTTCCATTGGTCTATGTGTCTGTTTTTGTGCCAATACCATACTGTCTTGAAAAACAAACAACCCAGTGAAGAAATGGGCAGAAGATATGAACAGACACTTCTCCAAAGAGGACATCCAGATGGCCAACAGACACATGAAACGATGCTCAGCATCCCTCCTCATCAGGGAAATACAAATCAAAACCACACTGAGATACCTCACGTATCCCACCTCACGCCAGTCAGAGTGGCTAAAATGAGCAAATCAGAGACCTCTAGATGCTGGCGAGGATGTGGAGAAACGGGCACCCTCCTACACTGTTGGTGGGAATGTAAACTGGTACAGCCCCTCTGGAAAACAGTGTGGAGGTTCCTCAGGAAACTAACAATGGAACTCCCCTAGGACCCAGCAATAGCACTGCTAGGAATTTACCCAAGGGATACAGAAATGCTGATGCATAGGGGCACATGTACCCCAATGTTCATAGCAGCACTCTCCACAATAGCTAAAACATGGAAAGAGCCTAAGTGTCCATCAACGGATGAATGGATCAAGAAGATGTGGTTTATCTATACCATGGAATACTACATGGCAATGAGAAACAACGAAATCTGGCCATGTGTAGCAACATGGATGGACCTTGAGGGTGTTATGCTGAGCGAAATAAGTCAGGCAGAGAAGGACAAATATCACATGTTTGTACATATAGGAGGATTAGGAGGAACTTAACAGAGGACCATGGGGGAGAAGAAGGGGGTAAATGGTGAGGGAAAGGGAGAGAGGCAAACCATGAGAGACTCTTGAATGCTGAGAAACAAACTGAGGACTGATGGATGTGGGGGGGAGGAGGGAGATGGGCATGGAGGAGGGCACTTGTGAGGATGAGCACTGGGTATTATATGGAAACCAATTTGACAATAAACTATTTGTAAAAAAACAAATTAAAAAAAAAAGAAGGACTTGTCCTCCACGGTGCCAGATTTTCAGGTTCTGCATAGATGATTCTGTTCCCTGCATCAGAGAGAAGAGCCCCTGACTTTTGGGAACTCTGAATATAAACAGTGATTCACAAAGCACCTAGTAGGGAGAAAGGGTGACTTTCTAGCTGGTGTTCAAAACTAAATCCACAATTTCCCATACATCAGTATTTATTTGGTAAATAAGAAGGCAAAGCCTTTTTCATTTCCTTGAAACCTCACCTTTTCCCTGGCTACTCAGTGCTTCTTGTTATCATTTTTCATTCTCAGGGTGTTTCTGATGCTCATTTCTCCCTCAGTGCACCTGTTGGCATGTGGTTGCCCTTGATGTCATCAGATGTGTGAGGCATTCCTTCAAGGATGGCCTCGAGGTGACCTTCATGATTTTCTTGGTCATACCATCTCCCTTTTAGGGTGATCCTTACTGTGCAGGCGCTGGGTAGGGGGGTGTCTACTAAACATTATGGAAACAGAATGGTATTTTCTTTCCTAGGACAGTCAGGGGGTAATCATGACAGAGCTTGGCTGTCATCTGTACTTTCCTGACACTTTCCTGCAGAGGCTGTATGAGCAATGGCATGCAGACCAGATTGTTCTCACTGTATGACTTTTTAAGTGATTCCTGCTGCTGTCATCTGGCTTCCTCCCACCAGTTCTCCAAGACTAGCCCTCCTGCCTTTCATCTGCCCTGACGTCTCCCTAATAAATTTCATTATGGCTTAAGGTAACAAAGCCAAGTTCCTTTGTTTTCAATCTGTAACTCTAACTGATATATGATCTTAACATGTTTCTGAAATAACAAATGTTTAAATCATCTGATTATCAACATTAAAAAATATTTTAGGTACAATATTAACTCAGTGTTCTTGCTCTAGATAGTCTTTAAAATGAAAATTAGCATAAAAGTATAAATTCAAGACATTTCACTGATGCTTAAACACAAAACCACACATAATTTCACAGAAAGATTCTGAGAAAAGATTATAATCTGAGGTAGGCAAAAGCACCTGCTGCAAGGCAAGAATCAAAAATTGTAGTTCCATGCAAACGAACCAGGGCAAAAACAAAGGGGTAAAAAAATGGGCAACGTGTAATGGCTAGCTGTTTTCTTAAACAAGATTGCCCTTCATCTTTTATAGGAAGGAATGAAAGGGTTAATGGAATTTGGAACATATATTTAGAAGAAAAGAAGTTCTTTATCTTACAATGGGAATACATACAGAGATATAGTTCTATAGAAATCTGACTGACTGGTCCCATCTTTGAAATGTGCTTCCCTATGGGCAGAGCTGAAGAAATACCAGATATACCACAGAGAAGAATTGTTAATACCATATTTAACTCAGTATTGTCCATTGATGGGAAAGAGAAACCATACAACTTCTCCATTTAGTGCATTTCTTAAGTTAAAATGACTTGATGCCTGCATTTTAAATAATAAAAGATTTATACAAATGCTCATGGACTGAAGCCAGATTCCCCATCTAGTGAGCTTAATCTTCTTCTCCCCTTTGAGGCTTTAGAGTTAAGATTTGGCATCACCATGGGCATAGACTAAAGGCATCCTATCACCCGTGCATCCCATCTTAACTAGAGAAGCAAATTACTATTCTATTTCTGCAAGACAATTTGAGGATCAAGAATATAGGCAAATCTATCAAGATGTTTTAATATACAGGAATAGATGGAAAGGAGGGTGGTCACTAAAGAAAGCATTTTTTATTTGTTTTACAGATGAGAAACATAATAGCATGTTTGTGTACTAATGAGAACAAAACAGTTAAGAGGGAGAAACTGTGTAGAAAAGAAAAGAAACACGTGTTGAATGATGTCCTTGAGTAGTCAAGAGGAGTTGAGATCTAGTGCTTAAGTAAAGGGTTGGTGTTAGCTAAGAGCTTATAGAGTTCACCCATAATAATAGGGGAGACTCAGGATATGCAGATACAAATGAAGTTAAGAAGAGGAATAGGAGATGGGAGCTTGTATACCTTCTGATACTTATATTTTGCTATTGAAATAGGAAGCAAGGTTGTCAGGAAAGGTAGGCATGGGGGAGAAGTTTTCAGACATTAAAAGGAAACAAAGGTATGTAATAGCCCTTGTCGCATGTGGAAGGATGAAAGTACCAGGGATGTATAGTACGATTGCCAGGCTGTCTTAAGAGACCATCAAGGATAGAGATCATGGATATAAAGTGACACGGGTCAGCATGGATATGAGTTTTTCTCCAGACAGGTTCACAACTGCATAGGTAAAGATACAGAGTATAAGTGGGGAGATGATTTTACCGAGTGTGTGGTTTTCTCAAGTGAGATGATGAAATGCAAGAGAGTCAAGGTAGTGTCAGATATGAACAAGAGGCTGAATCTAAAGGCCAACCATGACGTTCGAGCTAGGTATGAAGGGAGGTGAGGACACGAGGAGATAAGATATGCTATGCTGACAAGTGGTTGTACAATGGATTGTAGATCTCAGAGGCCAAGCTGAACTGGTGAGAGCTGAGCTGGGCTGTCAGGTGTCAGAATAGCTCGTTAAGACAATAAGCCAAAATAAAAAGTCAAGCCTTTAATCACTTACTGATTATAGGTATAAACAAGAGACTAAATCAAAGAAAGCAGTGACATCCCCATTCCATTTTTCCCTGTGAACAATGCTGGCTGAGGGTTCAGTGATCAACAGAGATATGAGGAATTGCTTTCCTACCAGAGGGAACCCCAAACAAAAGTTTATTGTAGTCTTATGGGCCCAGGACCCAGGGAATAAGGCAAAAAGGAAGGATTGGGAGTTAAAAAGTGCTAAGTCAGAGTGAAGAAAAGCTTCTTCAAGGTTCCCTTCCCCTCCTCGCAGTAAGAAGGTCTAGGCAGAGATTCCTGAGGAAAGCCTTAGTCCAAAGGTTCCTGATAAAGAGGCCTTGGAGTCACGGTGCTGAGCCAAGAGTATAGATATGCCTAAGAACATGGCTGGGCTTGGGGACTTGAGTCCTTCACTGAAGCTCCCTGAAGAGACTGTCATGCATGAGCTGTGCATCAGATCTTGGTGTAGAGAGAGCAGCTTTCCCCTGTGAGGCTGACCTTTGTAACTGCTTAGTGTCAGGTCTGAAAGATTACACAGAGAATTTTAGGCCAGGAGCTGGACTACCCAATAGATCCTGATGAAGCCTGAAAATTATTGGTGACCGGAAGTGAATTAGTAAAATTGGGAAATGAGATGCTTGCAGTTGAGATATGGAAAATCTAGGTATTGGTAATGATGACATCCAGGGGCTAGTGATAGAAATGAGTGGTTCTAATGAAGGAGAAAAAAAATCCTTTGAGAGAGGAGAGGCAGAATCATCTCTGTGGAAATTAAAATTGCAGCATTATGACAAGAATAATGCTGGACTGAGAAATGATGACAGATACTTTTAGTGCTTAGATTCTTAAATATTTAGCTCATCCATGTCTTTTTTCTATGAAAAGTATTTCATGAAAAATGTGTTGACTTGAAATTTATCAAAAAAACATTTCTATCAGGAATTAAAAAAATATGTTAAGCTTTCTAACTGCATTGTTTTCTTGAACTAGCAGGATGTGTTCACACTACAGTTACCCTTATGAGATGGCTGTGGTTGGTTATCTTGATTTTTAAAAAAAGCACGATTCATTTCAGCCTGAGTATTTTTTTCCAACTTTATCAGGGGATAATTGACAAGTATAACTGTATACATTTAAAGTGTACAATATGATATTTTAAGATATATATGTTGTGGAATGATTACCAAGATCAAAGTAATTAACATATTAATCATCTCACATAGAATTATTTGTGTGTGAGTGTGTGTGTGTGTGTGTGTGTGTGTGTGTGTGTGTTAAGGACACTTAGGATCTACTCTCAGCAACTTTAAAATATACAATACCACATTTTAACTATAGTCACCATACTCTACAGTAGGCCCTCAGAATGTATTTTTCTTTTAACTGAAAATTTGTGCCCTTTAACCTAGATCTCCCCCACACACTCCTTTCCTCAACCCCTGGAAACTACTTTTCTATGAAATTGGCCTCCCCCCCCCGCCCCCGCTTGTTTTAAAAAGATTCCACATGTAAGTGATACCATACAGTATTTGTCTTTGTTTGGCTTATTCATTTAGCACAATGCACTTACAGATTCATCCATATTGTCACAAATGACAGAATTTCTTTCCTTTTTTATGGCTGAATAAGATTGTATTATATATGTATATATATATACACACACACACACCACATTTTCTTTATCCATTCATCTGTCGAAGGTTATGTACTTTTTCATATCTCGGCTATTGTGAATAATGTTGCAGTGACCATTAGAGAGAAGAAATCTCTTCAAGATACTGATTTCATTTTTTTCACATATATTACTGAGGAAAAGGATTGTTAGCTCATAGGTAGTTCTATTTTTAATATTTTGAGGAACTGACATACTGATTTCCATAATGGTTGTACCAATTTATATTCCCACTAACAGTTCACAAGAGTTCTGTTTTCTTTTATATTCTGGCCAACATTTGTTATCTCTTATTTTTATTTTTTTTTCTATAAAAGCTATCATAACAGTTATGAAGTGATATCTCATTATGGTTTTGATCTGCATTTCTGTTTGGTGATGCTAAACGCCTTTTCATGTACCTGTTGGCCACTTGTGTGTCTTCTTTGGAAATAAAAAAGTCCTTTGTCTAATTTTAAATGGAATTATTTTCTTTTTTTGATATTGAGTTCAATGACCTCTTTATATTTTTTGGATATTAACCCCTTATCAGATATAAGGTCTGCAATTATTTTCTCCCATTCTGTAGGATAGCCTGAGAATTTTATATACAGATGAGAATTTTAGCAGCCAATCATCATGCATTATTGTCTTTTTAAATTCCAGCATGTGTGTAACATTCTGGGAACTTAGTCTTAAATATTAAAACATTTATTTTGTGAAACATTCAGTGTCCTGGGAATTTGGAATTCCCAAATGGAGACTTTGAAATTCTGAATTTGTCTGATAAGGATGTTATCATTTATATATGAATGCAGGATTTAATTAAGTTAGTGTCTAGAAAGTGATTTGTAACATCTTATTCCTATATAAGAATGTTTACCTATGCCAAGTGATCTGAGTACCAGTTTGGGGATCTGAATGTATTTAACTCATGATACTGGGAAGTTCTGATGGCTGCATTTCCTTCTACTTCTCACACATCTCACCTTTGTCTCCTGTTTTTCTTACAGTTTCCCAGTATGTGGTCTGACTACATAAAGTGATGAAAAGCACTAAGCTTTTGTCATTTAATCATATAGAAAAGTTTACTAAGAATACTGTTGTTCAAAGCTTTTTCAGTTGAGAGTGATAGTTTTATCTAATTGGATGGGATTTCTAAGAAAAGATGAGCAGAACATAATCATGTGATTAAAACATACAGCCAGAAACAATAAACTTGGCTTACCTATTCTGTTAGAGTATTGTTTTGCTTTATATGCTAATAAATATTATTCAGTTTCACAATTGATACAAGACTTTTTGGTTTTTCATTAATGACAACTCCATAAATTTAGGCAGTTTTTCCAGGAGTGAGGCTGATGGTGTTGGCCTAGGTTGAGGAAAGCTAAACAGAATCATAGAGGAGGCGGGTATTGGGGTTATTTGTCCTGTTTAGTCACAGATGTCTTTGCTGGAAGTCTATCATTTGCATGCCACCTTTTCCTGGAAATTATGGAGCATTGTGCCACAGAAAATTGAATAACAACTTAACTTAGGATGTTTACAACTGACATCAACATGTAGATGATGTGATTCTAAGGAATTTTTAAAAAAATTCATCATTGGGACAATACACTATAACTGGCATACTTTTACACTAAAAGAAAGTGATGGCTTGCCAACTTCCCTTTGTGTTCCATTCTCTCTGACTTACCATTCTAAGAATAAATGCATACAGTGGAGTGTGTTGGGCTGCACACTGAGGCTTTATCGACTTCCTCGCTGGAGGAAAGGACTTTTATACAAATAAAGCATGCAAAGAAAGTAATATAATAAGTGATTTTACAATAAAAGAGGGGAACTATAACCTACTTTTGCTTGGATATCCTTGGTGTTATCCAATTTGCCCCCTCACTAGACTTCTCAACTGCTGGCTGGCAGCGGGGATGGTGAATTGAGTGGTACAGAAATGGATGACTGTGGAGTGCCTCATTTTGAAATGTTCAGAGTTTCATAAGTAGTAGCTGATGATAAGACAGGAATACAGGAGTTGAATAGACACTACTGATGCCAGGATAAGACAGTTCAGATGTAAGCAGTAAAGTAAGTGATGAACTTTGGTAGACACTACCCATGTAGTTTGTGCAGAGGGTAGAAATTAAGTGCAAGGTGGGGAAACGGATTGGATTGTTTGTGCCACAAAGTTAGACACTGGGTCAGTTACTGCCTTGCAGTGATAAGTATGTATACTTAGTTCCCTCAGCTAGATTTTATGCTCTTTGAGGATGGAAGCCATGGTTCATAATTGTATCCTCGAGTCACCAGGCAGTCATGGAATGAGGTTGATTGTTGCATGAGGAACCCTTGTGAGGTTCTCTTGTGACTTTCTGACCTCTTGGGGGCACTTGTCTAATTCTCATGGTCCCAGCTTGCTTTCCTAGAACTTCACCTCTGGGCTGATTGAAAGTGTCTGACCCATCCTGTCCTTTGCAATCCAACATCCTGGTAAGGACACTGGCTTAATTTGTGTGCATGATACGTATGTGACTACTGAGACCTATGCCTGACGGTTAAGATTTAGTTGCAGTTGGATTATGGATGGATAACTTAGTGTTCTGCTGGTTATAGCACTGGAGCTGTCTTAATGAGCTTTAAATAACTGATTTAAAATCTGTTGCACAATTTATTAAATCATATCTGTTGGATAGGTTCCTGCCTTTGAGGCATGTTACTAACAACACATTATAGCATCTTATTTTCCCTTCAACTAGTTATTTCCAATCATAGACTTATGCATAGTATTTTAAAATTGAACTGCTAATTTATAGATAATTGCAGGAAGAAAGTGACAGCTGCATTATACTTGATCCTTTGCTTAAAAAAAAAACATTAAGAACTGACATCAGATCTTTTGCATGGGAAAATGGTTTTAGCATTATTAAAATGTATTTCAATGTATTAATTTAAAAATTATTTTTAGGGAAACAAAATAGTTATTCAGTTTAGCAAAATTGTTTGTTTTGGACTTCCTGGCTAACAGAATACATGCTTCAAATTTGGCAGGGATATTTCAGAATTAGCTCCATGTTCGGGACTCCTCAGTCTCCTGGTTCATTACTGGACTTTCATTTCAGAACTTTATATCTGTATAATTTTGAAATAGGGTCAGTGATTTTGATGTCTCCATAATGGATTTTGCCAAGTATTGCTTTGTACAATTTATAAATAATTTTATATTTTTTAAAATCCCACACATAGTTATTGTTTAACACTAAAAAGTAATAAAATAAAAGTAGATAATCAAGAAGGTGTTTTAGGTACAATGAATTGTATTGTAATTTTTGCAAATTACCTATCCACACCCCATCCTCTACCACAACCAACCTGCAAATACTCTATGTTGTAACTGGATGTGAAACGTGGATTTTAAAGAAGAAAGTGGCTGGTTTTTAAGTTTTGTCTCCTGCTAGAGAAAAATATTTTCTTGAGGGACTTTAGCTGGTATCCTTGTACGTTTAGTAAAAGTAAATATATTTTTCAAGAATGTTAAGTAATTTAATTGGAGAATATTTTGGTAAATTTAATCTAAGAATATTTTTAAGCTCAATGTAAGTTGTGGTGGCTAATGGAAAGAAGTGAATTATAAAATAATGGGAGGGATATTTTCCATTAATATTCTGTATCATTTTTTTGCCTTCAATATTTATTTCTCTTTCAGTATATTTTTTTTTAAAATTAATGTTCATTTGAGAGACAGAGAGAGAGAGAGAGAGAGAAAAGGAGAGACAGAAAGAGAGGGAGACAGAATCCAAAGCAGGCTGCAGGCTCTGAGCTGTCAGCACAGAGCCTACCAGAGCTTCAACTCAGACTGTGAGATCATGACCTGAGCTGAAGTTGGAAGCTTAATGGAAGCCCCTCAAGCATCCCTCTCTTCCAGTATTTCTTTTATTTTTTCTTTTTTAAAAAATATTTTATTTATTTTTGAGAGAGAGAGAGGGAGACAGTGTGAGCAGGGAGGGTCAGAGAGAGAGAGAGATAGAGAATCTGAAGCAGGCTCCAGGCTCTGATCTGGCTGTCAGCACAGAGCCCCATGGCGGGGCTCGAACTCACAAACCGTGAGATCATGACCTGAGGCGAAACTGGACTCTCAACTGACTGAGCCACCCAGGTGTCCGTCTTCCACTATTTCTTATTTGTTTGTTTCTAGTAATCTATTTAGAGTAATGATAAAGCAGCTGAAAACTGAACCTGATCTGTTCCATCTGTGGCTTCTGAAGAGAAGTCTGTGATGGGACAGAGGAATCATTTCATATGGCCCGTATGGTTCTTTTCTGTGTGAAGGCTCAGTATTAATCTGTTTTGAGAACACTGAGTAATTCTTCATAGATTTTAAGTCAAAAGGGGTTATCTAACCCATCACCTTCATTTCAGAGGAGACAAGGCCCAGAAAATTGAAGGTCTGCCTGAATGCAGTTGAGTGGCAGAGTCAGAGGTAGAAAGAATTCAAGCCTTCTGGTTCTCCCTTGTTTCTTTTTTTAGAGCTTCCATAGAGCTCCTTGAAGGTAAGGCATGAACAAAGGAGTCTTTGTAATCTGAGGTCAATAGTTTAGGGACGTCATACAGTAAATTGAGGTTCTCTAAAACAGGTAACTAGGGTGCTGTGATTGTGTTGTTTCTAAATTTAGATTGCCAGTGGATAAGTAGGTACCATCTTATGAATGATTTTAGATCCTGGTATCTGCCCTAACATATTCTTCAGTGGTCTTCCTATGCCTGCCTGATTCCAATACATGTATATTTACATTAAATTTTTTGTCCTTATTAAGAATACACCTTGGCTATTAAAGTCTTAATCAGGGGAAATTTTTTCCAGTAGTATCTGTTTTCTAAACATGGACCTTGTGGCATATGCTGTATTATGTGGATCCTGAGAAACTAAAATTAACAACAAAAAGCCTGCCCTTTTTAGGCATTTTGGACCTACTGCTCTTTTTTTCAAAATGCTTCAAAAATCACATTCTTGTTTTAGAGTCAGAAGGGCCTTTGAGTTTTTTTCCCACGGGGTTTTTAGAATTCGCTAGAAAATGTAGTGACAGTTACAGCTAAAGATGATGTTAAGATGAGAAGGAAATGAGACGCACTAAAGGGCGGAGGTGCTCTTAGAGCTTCATAGTCTCCCACGATGGATCTAAACAGATGGCTCCCAACGAATCCTTAGCTCTGTCAAGTTCCACAGGTTGGCTGGTCATCACAGGATTGTACACCTCATGATAACTGAGAATTATATGCAAAATTTGAAAAATGGTGCAAAAACGAGACCAGTTGTTGGCTAGAAACAGCTTTTGGGTATGCTTCTTAAAAACAGGTTCCAGGGAAAAGTCCTGAGCCTGTAGTTCCTGGTCTCTGGAGGTGGGTGAGGAGGGAGGTGCTGGGGGTCTTCTAGACTAATTTCTAAGCCCTTGCTGTGCTTTGCAAAGAGGTCAATTTCACCATTCACTGGGATAGAAAAGTCAGTATTGGGAGCCATTTAAAAAGTCTAAATTGGCTCTTCTAATGAAGTTGAAGGCACCAGGGGAGGCTCTCTAGGAGGAATAGGAGGCGAGCATTTACAATTCCTTCTCTGGTCCTTTCTGCCAATTCTCCAGCAGCTCCCTGCAGGGGAGCGGGCTTCTTTCAAGATTGTTTCAATGTTAAATTGACACTAAATCAAGAGCACAGTAAGCCCCTAACCTAGTCTTTTTAAGTGAAGAAAATTGTGAAGGCTGCCAAGACTCCTATGGGGAGCTGATGCATACGGGAGGAGGCAGCAGATAAAACCACTGAAGAAGTTGAGGAATGGAAAGTTGAAATTAAAAGGTTATTATATCTATTTTTAAATATGTCTTTCTGTCCTTGTATTTCTTTTCCTCACTGCATTTTTTGCATTGTTTTATAGGGTGAATATTTTTTTCTAGTCCAAAATAACAAAAATTACCTCTGAAACATTTTCCTCCATGTTATATTTAGGCCAAGATGCTCCATATCATCCTTTCTATACTGCATGACACCTTGTTGGCTCAAGCTCTTAGGCAGTTTCTGCATGCTTTGTAACACACCTGAGTCAAATAATAATGGGTCAATAAAAGATTCCCTGTTGTGTATTAAAAGGATATTAAGAACCAGATCCTAACTTGAAGGCATGGTGCTCATGGTGACTAGATCTCTTATCAGTAATACAGAACTGAGTATGTCATTCACTTTTTTAATAAAACTCCAAAGTGATATAGAGGATAGTGCATGATGGAAAAGGCTATTGAATGTATAAATGTCTATTCATTTTGTTATGCAGATAGTAGTTGCTATCTCTCTCTCTCTCTCTCTCTCTATTTATCTATCTATCTAGTTAGCTATCATCTATCTCTTTCTACCTATTTTGCAAGATAAGGAAAGTTTGTTTAATTTTTAAAATTGCATGAAACCAGAATTTGGTTCTGACTTGTGAACCTAGTTCTATAGGGAAGGAGGGAAGATAAAATTTTATTTTCTAAAGAATTACATAGCTGTACATGAATATGTGCATTTATGTAAAGCAGAATTTGTTTACTCACAAATGTTTATCTCTAAAACTGTGAGGCTTTTTAAAAAATACTTTAGAATGTAAATTGTATTGTAGCTCATTCTATACCATCAGCTTGGGCTACTTTTTAAAGAAGTTTAGTACACAGAGAAATAAGTTGAGAAATAACACCACTAAGTAGAGAAATTTGACTAGCCTTTCAAACATTTTGTGGACCTTTTGATCCAAAATGATTCTGAAACAGAGTCTGGATAATTCCATTAAAAGATTTATAATTTCTTGGTTTAAACCTAACCAAATAGATTATCACAGGCAGCATGGAACTACTTATTGAAAGTAGTCTTAACATGTTATTTGAATAAAAGATTGCAATTTCAGAAAATTTCATTCCACTCACAAGTACTTATTGTCTGCCAATGTTCTGGGGCCTTCACTTGGACCTGGGTACTTGACTTTTTTCTAAGAAGACAAACAAACATGTAACTAATTGCTGTGAGAGATTCATTTCCATTAGCATGTATGTGAGAGATTGATTTATACTCGTATGTATCTGGAAGATTCATTTCCTTCAGTGAATATAGAGTATACAGCAGTGACACCAAAAAAACCATTGGCTTCCTGAGATGGTTCGGGATGTCTCCCAGAAATGAAAATCTCCTGGCTGAGTCTTGAAGGAAGTGTATTTTCCAGATAAAAATATTATGGGAAAGCTTTCCAGAAAAAAGGAAATAACATGTGCAGAGTCATAGAGGCAAGAAATACCATAGTGTATTTAGGAAATTTTACATAGTCTTGTGGTGTTTACTGTCAAAATCTTGTTCTCATTTCAGTATTCACGAAGAAAACAAATAATATAGGAAATGACTTTCAGTTAGCTACTAAAGAGGATGACTTAGTAGTTATTGCAGGGTTCATTCTGGTGATGAAATGAATCTGGAAAGTGTTTTGAAGACAAACATTTTTTAAGTTTATTTATTTACTTTGCAAAAGAGTGAGCAAGCAAGAGAGAGAGGTAAGAGAGAATCCCAAGCAGGCTCCACGCCATCAGCACAGAGCTCGATTCAGGGCTCTATCTATCAACTGTGAGATCATGATGTGAGCTGAAATCAAGAGTCAGATGCTTAACCGACTGAGCACAGTCCTGTAAGATAAGAAAACAGTGATGCTCTGGAAGGGACAGGTGTCGGTAGGAGAAGGCTCAGTGCAGCTTTGGTATCTATCCATGAGCTGTGGGTCATAGGAGAATGAGCAGAGCAGACAGTACTGTCAGGCAAGAGATGTTTCTTTGAGAAAAAGAGACACAGTGTGCAATTTAGTCAAGTCTGTCATGGTGGGAAAGGGTTTCATAGGACAGGGTAGAAAGAGCTGGGTGGTGAGAGAAAAATGAAGGGTAAAGGAGACACAAAGCAAAGACTGGTATGGGTACTAGGAAAATGTCACCCTGGCAGTCAAGGAGGTGCCCAAGCCTGACAGGAATCGGAAGTGTGGCACCCAGGGTATGGGTGGTAACCAGGAGTCCCACAGTGTCCCATGCTGTGGGGAATGTCTCAGAAAATATCATCCCTGTCATTCATAGTCACCGTGACTGTGTCTTCTATTCCTAGCAATTTAAATGTGGCCTAACAAGCTTGTGGCCCAGCTCCATGCTTTCTTGCTGTTTCTGGCTGTCATCTCCCTGCCTGGCTCTTCTCTGCAGAACTCTCACGGCTCACACTACGTGAACAAGCCCACAGCTTCTGTTTTCCCTTCAAAGCTTTTCCTAAGGAAGGACGATTGAATAAGAGAAAGAATTAGCTAGCAGCCTCTCTGCCCCTGTGTCCTGTTTTGCTTTGAGTCCTGGAAAAATGAAAGCTGGGTTTGCTTCCCAGCTCAAGCGACTCTAGAAGAACTGCTGTGTATCTATTTCTGTATCCGAACCCCAATCAGATCCTTATTGAGTTTTCAATGGTTACTGTCTCTTTTTTTCAATTTTTTTTTCATTCACTAATTTTGTGCTTTGGTATTGTAGCTATTTTAGAAAGCCCTCTGAAGCCCTTTTGAAATGAAATGAAAATTAATTAGTAAAAATAATCAAATACGGTTTCTAATCTCATGTATCCTTTGGCATAATCCCCCTAGTTCTTCTCTGCCCTGGAGCACATTCTTGATTCCTCATCAGTGGGTCAGTTTCACATTGTTTTCTATTTGATATTCTTTCTTAGTAACTCTCAGCACTCATAAGCTTTCAATAAAAATAAAATCCCCCATTTTACTTGTGGCAAAACTCTTTGTTTCCTCCCGGGTTTTTCAAGAATCCTGGAAAAAAATCCAGAGATTTTTTTTTCTCCTGAAACCATCACTGTTTCCAGTGAATGGAAAATAAATTCCTGCCGTACATCTGAGTTTACATCTTCAAAACTGCTTTGTGCTTTTCTTAAAGTTTATTATTTTATTTTGAGAGAGAGAGAGAGAGAGAAAGCAAGCGAGCAAGTAGGGGAGAGGCAGAGAGAGAAGGAGAAATAGAATCCCAAGCAGGCTCCTCACTGTCAGTATGGAGTCTGATGTGGGCCTGGAGCCCATGAACTATGAGATCGTGACCTGCGCCGAAATCAGGAGTTGGGCCCTTAACCCACTGAGGCACCTAGGCATCCCAAACTACTTTATTCTAACAAGTCTTGGTCATAATCCTCTGTCTTCTGTAAAATAGATATATTCTGCTCTTCAATTTTTGTTTTCTTTCTGTTGGAGTTATTTTCTCTTCACAAAGGTTTATTTTCCAAATTTTAAATTGCATATGAAACCCAAGAATGAACAAAAATTATAATTTGTAACTGCAGATTTTTTTTTGGCATGTTATACACTTTAAAACACACTGGATACTACACTGAAATTCAGAATGGCTGATAGGAATGATCAAAGGTGAACAGTAGTTTGGGGATTACAGATCTTCCCTTTGTATGAAAATGGTGTGATGACATTGTTGCCCTGTGTTTATTATTCAAAGCGTCCCTGTGATTCTTTGACCTCACCTGTACTCCAGTCTTCATTGTGCTTCCTGACCACTGAGTGTCAGGGCAGCTCACACAGAAAGCCAACTGGACTTTGACCCAAGACACAAGTATATCTTGCTTATTCAAGTTGGTAACCAGGGTCATCAGAATTTTTCCCTAGTCAGGGATCTTAACCTATGATTGGTGACTTTGTCATTTCCTCCCTAAGATTGTCTTAACTTTCATTTTCTGTTAATTTGTAACTGGAATCTTAGCTTATACCAGTTTAAACATTTAAATTCTAACATTCTAGAGAATTTTATGAATGCTTACAGACTATCTAGGGTGTAGAAACTACAGTCTTAGTGTGTTGGAAGCACTTTAAATCTCAATTCTAACCTGATTCTAGAGTTTGGAAAATCTGATCAATATCTTGGGGGTTCTACCCAATGTTGAAATATGCCTGCTGGATTTATAAATCTGTGCCTCGTAGTTTGTTACTAACTTCAATAATCCAGTATTTAAGATCAAATATCTATTTATGACTCATACATTTTATGCGCTTATTTTTTTGTTATATGTAGAAACAGATAATTTTTTATAGACTTACCTATTTAAGTCAGCTGTTTGATATATTTTTTTAATGCTGTGGATAAATTTGCACATAGAAACCTATTTGATTCTAGAGAAAGTATAATTGATGTGAGAGTTTAAAGATAACTCTAGCTTGGTAGGGAAACTCTTGATCATTTGTATTTTTGGAAATGGTTGCAGATAGTGGGATTTCAGCAGAATGAAAGTAGACTATATCAAAAAGCCATTCTATGAAATTTTTACTGTGGAAGTCGCTAAAATATTTATTGTTTATAAAACATTTTTCACCCTTGAACAGTCCTTGAAATATTATTACTACAAGTATCTCCCCAGTGAAGGAATTTTCCAAAGCGCAATTGGCTTTTTTTTTTCTCTTCTCTGTAGTCAGGAAGGATCTATAAAATGGTAAATATTCAAACGTTCTTCTTGTAAAATACTATATATTTCCTTGTCTCAGGCAAGTATGACTGTGTGGGCAAAAGTCAGCTTCTGCTAATTAAGTAATATTGCTATGGCTTATAAAATTGGGAAGCAGCCTATCTGAACCTGCAGTCTTCCTTTGATACAGCACTGAGTGTTATACCTTTCAGAATTTTGGAAGAAATGTTTAAGTCTGAATCAGGGAATAAGTTAAGAGAAAATAAGTATCCACTTTTTGGGGGCAGCAGTTTAAAATATATTAAATTTTAGAAATGTTCAAAGTCACACGTATGTTCTTTAATTCATTTCCTTTTATTAATATATAACCAGCATGTAGCATTCGAACAGACCTTTTGAGGTTTGTACTATCACTCTGGTTAATTTATTTTTATAGTCTTGTGTCAATTCAGTCCAATTACATTGTGCCAAATAATTAGTAGTGTGGAAATGTCTTTTTTTTTCTTATGTAGGATTAATGTGTTCAAGGTATATTTAATTAAAGTCATTCTGGCTTTTTATTTCAAGCTGAAATGTCTGTTGCTAAATATCAAGGTACCTTTTCAAAAATAATGTCATTGAACACTCAGGAAAATGGAATAAAATATTAATGACATATACTAAATCATAATGAAGTGATTGGCTTTTTTATTTATACATTTCAAACTCCCTTTCTCTACTCTCCTAAATTCTCAGGTCTTTCTCAGTTTTGTGACTGCTGAGATATTTTGGGATTTCTTGTAGTGGAGTTCTCCCTTGCTTAAGAACAGGGGTAGAGGAGAAGGAGTATTTGTAGTAACCTTCATGTTGTTAACTTAGACTGAACTCTAGTCTGAAAATATTACTATACTCATAGCTCTGCTACACCCAGTTATCTGCTCTTAGATAAGTTATACGAATCTTTCTGGCATTAATATCTTGGTTGTTGTTTTTTTTTTTAATGTTTTTTTTAATGTTTTATTTATTTCTAGGAGAGTGAGAGAGACAGTGTGAACAGGGGAGGGTCAGAGAGAGAGGGAGTGACAGACTCTGAAACAGGTTCCAGGCTCTGAGCTGGCAGTCAGCACAGAGCCCGACGCGGGGCTCGAACCCACGAACCGCGAGATCATGACCGGAGCGAAAGTCGGACGCTTAACCGACTAAGCCACCCAAGCGCCCCAATATCTTGGTTTCTAATGAAGAGATTATATATGTGCAATATTTTTTGGCAGAACCATTCGTGAAGACTCAAATTTCCTTCTAATAATCGTCCATTTTGGGTTGTTCCACAAAATCCACCTGAAATCTTGGTAAACCTATCCACTGGGAAGCTTTGTTGAAAGGCAGCAAATGACCCATTTGCAAGCATGCTAACCACAAAGCTCTCCCAAAATGTTTTATTTATGTATACACATGGAAGGAATTTTGCAATGGACAAATCCAAGTTATATCTTTCCTGCTTTATTTATTGTCACTCATCTCCATAAATACCCTTTGCTTTAGCATCCCTAAGTAACATCTAGTTCTGAAACACACCACACTCTCTTTGCCTCTATGTTTTCCTGGAATGTCCATCGAGCCTGTTACTCTCTGGTAAAATATATACTCACTTTTCCTGACTCAACTCAAGCACCGATTCCTCTGGAAAGCTTTCCCAAAATTCCTCCCCATTCTCCTGCAGAGATTGGTTTTGGTACTCCCTTTTTAAAATCACTCTATACTTATACCGGTTGTCATACTTAGTAGATTGTGTTCAAATTTGCTGGTTTGTTTACATGTGTAATTAATATATCCCCAGATTTTCCCAGCCTGGAGAGTAAAGCATAGGGGCACAGTAACTTGACAAAAAGTCATTTGTCTGGTTTTTCTTCCCCTGAAGTTAGTAGTCATGGGTTGTCTCATAGGAACCTGAGAAGTAGTCTTGTTAATTTTCAAGTGGTAGACAGTATGTTTTTCTTCTAAGCATGTTCTTCTGATATCCCTTGGAAGACACTATCACCAAGAAGTCCTGTTTAGTGCTCTCGGTGCCTTACAGAAGTTTTCACAGATTCCTCTTCTAGTATCTTCTCTTTCTCCAGAGATATACAAACAAAACACACTGAGGAAATATGTCTTTTCATTCTAGAACTATGGCATTTAAATGTAGGAAGAGGCTGTTTGTATACATAATATGCATATAGTCTATTAAAAATGACTTAGAAATTTAGGAAAGTATTGCTAGAGAACCGAAAATGATTAAGAAAAGTTTTGGCTGAGTTGCTTAATTTATCTAGAAAAATTATCTATCTCAAATCCCAAAGATAAATTATTCTGAGAAGCTTTCCATTTATCATATATGTATGTGTGATCGCATATATGTAACATAAAATCATTGCAATACCTTTATTGTATAATACATTCTTTCTTGCCACTCAAAAAAATACCATTCTTGTTTTTGGCTTTTTTACAACCCTATTGAGTGATATTATATAGGTACCAAAGTTATTTTCTACTAAGTATTTTTATAATATCAAACTTCAAAAACAGAATACTGTTTTTTTTCTGACAATAAAATGCAAGATATCACTTCCCTGTCTGTCAGAATTCCATGGTCAAAGTCCTCCAGAAGAGGATATTTTTAATTTCATCCCCACAAATACTCTGTTAGAATATTCTCTATCCCCATGCAATAGGGAAAGCACTTTTTTTTTTTTTTTTGGTTTTCAAGGGACTATATACTCTATTTGTTCGAAAATAATCACTGAGTACTCAAATTAAGGCATTGAAAATTGTTAAAATATGGATGCAGAAGAAAAGAATTTTTTCTTTTCATAAATTAATCAAAGTAATTAAAATTAATTTGAACCTTTGGAAAGTCGATAAAAGCTGTCAAGTTGGTGCGAGAAGGCAGCTTACATAGGTAATTTTTAAAAAATGTTTTATTTTTTTGGTGAAAGAGAGCATGAGTGTAGCAGGGGCAGAGAAAGAGGGAGACAGAGAATCCCAAGCAGGCTCTGCACTGTCAACACAGAGCCCGATGTGGGGAATGAACCCACCAATTGTGAGATCATAACCTGAGCTGAAACCAAGAGTTGGACACTCAACCCACTTAGCCACCCACAGACTGCAAGAATTTAAAAAAATTAGATTTATTCTATATTAAATTGTTTTGTAAATATCTTTAAATTCTCACTTTTGTACTGGGGATCCCCAAGACCACCCCCAGATTTAATGATTCAGCAGAACGACTCACAGAACTCAGAAAAACTATTATACTCATAGTTGCAGTTTATTTCAGCAAAAGGACACAGATTAAGAGCAGTGGATGTGAAAAGTGCATAAGACAGTGCCTAGGAAAGGCCAGGTGTGAATTTAAGCTTTCTTTTCACAGTAAGGTGATATAGACAACACTTAATTCTCCCCGTAGTAGAAGGTGATGCATGCAACGTTTTGCCAACCATGGAAGTTCACTTGAACGTGATATCCTGGGGCTCAGTCACATGAACCTCAACTATTTAGTCCATCTCTAGCTCTCCTGGATGTTGAAATGATACAGTGGTACAGACCCCCAAGTGAGAAAAGGAGAGAGAGAAGAGAGGCATTGACTATGTTGCATTGTTAGCATAAACTATATGCCATGGCCCAAGGCCCCAGGTATACAAAGGCTGTCATATAAGTTAGGATATTTATTCTAAGAGCTTAGAATTTACCTCTCAGGAGCCAGTTAAGAACCAGTCTCTTCACTGGAATGTGTAGGATTTGAGCACTCCAAGCCTGACAACTTAGTCCTTTATTGCACACTTCACTTTCAAGACATCCAAGCTAAAATGATATATCATTGCATTTTATTTAAGAAAAACAGTGTGGCTCACCAATTCAAAATGATATACTCAAAGAAAAGGCTTAGTTTCAGTCTCAGAAGATTGGCAAATGTGTGCGTATTTTCAGTTAAAATGTAAGCAGCATATCATTTTTTATTCCTTCTTTATATTGGCTTTTTAATATCCTATCTGTCCCTATCTCATCTGCCAAAAAGTGCTTCTAATGAGCTTTAAATGATCTTAAAATTCTTATAGCCATGAAATGGCATGCAACATAAGGACAGAATGAAGATTATATGTATATATGTGTGTATGTATATATGTGTGTATATATATTATTATATATTTACTATAATTAATATATATAATATATAGCTGAGTTATATACTTAATATATAGTATATATTAAGTATATAACTTATACTTAATTAACTATATATTATCTAATATATAGATAATATATATAACAGATATATAATATGTACTTTATATATACATATGTATATATATATATATACATATGTGTGTATATATATATATACATGGCTGAGTTATTGTATGTGTGTGTGTGTGTGTGTGTGTGTTTGTGTTTGTGTGTGTGTGTGTGTATGGCTGAGTTATTCTCAGCAATCACAAAGAGAAATGCTGCAAAACCCAGTATCATCCAACATGTTTAAATACCAATTAGTACCCTCTTCCCAGATGTGGCTCCAGCCTTCAAATATCAAATAAAAGATACTGATACATGCAAGGAAACAAGTAACAGTGTTTTAAAGTGAGGATAGGGAGAGTCCTTTTTTTCTTCTATCTTATGCTCCAAAGTACGCCACAGTGAAATTGACCTGTGCGCACCTTAACTCAATCCGTTCCTAGTGCGGCTGGAGGATTTGGCTGCCTATAGTAAATCCATAGGATCAGATATTTTCTTTGCTGCACATACTTCGTTTTCTACAGCAGCATGAAAGTTCTCTCCTAAAGAATCTTTCTCTTCTGAACATAAGAAGGGGCACTGTTGGCTGTTTCAGAACTAAAGGGAAACATCAACACGGTTATTCTAAAGGTGTTCAACTGTAATATTGGCTAGAACTCTAGCAGCTACCTTAATATTAGGTATGGGACCAGGCATGAAAGCCAAAGATTATCAGTGAGCCATCACAATTACTGTAGAAGTTATCTATGTTTTATTTAATCAGATATGGAGCATTACTGGTAAATTAGTAAGACGTTATTTATTTGGATTGTGCTGTGCTGATCTTCAGGGTGTCCTCGCCTCCAATGCTCTGGATTGAGTCTTATAGAAAAATTATGCTTATACATAATGCCCAAGTTTATTGTCAACTTTTCAGTGTTTTCATTTGAGACCTTTTAAAATATCTCAATAATAATGGTAAAAGTACAAAATTAAAGTTTTTAATCTTAAATCACCTTCAGAATAATTTTAACAAAAATGCAAAGGCAAACCATAAAACATTAATCATCACATTACTTTTTATCTCTGAGAAAAGGAAACAAGTTAAGTAATGAAGTATTAATGTTGATGAACCTGAGTTTATCTTGAAACTTCTACCTTGAGTTGGAGAACTAGTGTTTGACCTCTCTTTGAACTTTGGTGCTTTGGAACCCCTTTTATAAACTTAGGTGGATTGGAACGGCTCTAAGAAATACAGGTTATGACATTTTCTTAAAGATGTTTATACATACGTTTTCATTCATCTAACAACTATTTATTGCCATTTCTGTGCACAACAAATGGTAAGGAGGAAAAACCAATATTGCATTGGATAAATATAGAGAAAAATGGTGCTTTTGAAAGTAAACTTCATATAGAAGCAAGGCAATACATTTTGTTCTAAAACAAGTATTGAATATTTAAAATGTACTCAAAATTTTGAGGCAATCTTGTGTTATCATTTTCTTTCAAACTAAAAATTAGCATAACATAAAATTATCATCAACTTGTACTTTCTCAGATTTCATGCATTTCATGAAGGCAATACTTCAGCATGTGTTGGTATAACATTTCTATATGTTAAGAATTTATTTCATCTTCCAAATCTTGTTTTTTGTCTACATAATAGTACTCCATGATAAGGCTAGTTGATTATTTTGTCTGAATAAAGTTGGGACACAGTAGATGAAAATAACTTGTACACATGTATACATTAAGATAATTAAAAATACTGAATCTGTTGACCTCACATAATATGGAATTAGTGCTCATTTTCTTAATTAAGCTATATTATTTATTTTGGTTATTCTAACTTTAACTTTATTTTATTCAATAAAATAAGTTACTGATTTTCCTCTATAAATTATCACAAAGTTTGATTTTTATCATTCCTTGAATCCTGGTTAGTTAGATGAGGAAGTTAGTTTATAACAGTAATACATAGGAAAGTGTCAGTGTAATAACCCAATTTACTGGCTGCTCAAATTCTTCCTATGTGTATGCTATGCAGACCATTTTATTCATGTCTTTCAACAAAAGTGAACCCATCTATTTTAGGTAGGAATTATTATGGGTGGATTTATATATATATAGATATAAATATATAATATTGCAATTATTTTATCAGTGACAGATTAATAATTTTAAAGATTATTATATTTGATGTGTATTGTAGAAATATTTCTTCTTTTTTAATGTTTATGATTTTATTGACATTAATGATAGAAACTTCAAAAAAGGCTATGATAACACTTCAGATTTTTAAGATGTTGCCTTTTGTTTTTTTTTTTTTTTACAATCCCTATTCAAGGTTAAATTGGGTAAGTGCTGTTTTATAACTATAAGGAAGAAAGAGAGTGAGACAGAAAAGGAAAGAAAGGGAGACTCCTGTTAAAAAATTCCATTAAATATTCTCTTGGTGGTGGGGTGGAGTATATGTGTCAAAAAACTAAAGGATTTGTGGAAATTTATAGAACAAATTAATTTCTTATAAAATAATATTCCACATCATTAGAACATTTGTTTTCAAATGTCAGAAGCAGATGAAATAATTTTTCTACATATTCTGCTTCAAAGATGAAGCTAAAATTCACAGAGCTCTGGAACAAGAGAGGATACAAAACCTCCCAAAGGTATACATCAAGAAATTGCACATTGGGCAGAAAAAAAAAATAGTGCTCTTTATAACTGGACTTTTGAGTTGTTTCTGCATAGATTTGGGATAATTATACATGATGAAATATTGTAAAGCATAGAGAGCAATGTCTACCAGCCATCTTTATTAAGACTGAATGCACACAGAGCACTAAAATGCCATACAACACAATTTATTATGTTACATTTTAAGAAATTTCAAGGCAGATTAAAGATGACATTAGAACAAATTTACTGTCTTTGCCTTTTGCTATAAATCTACCCCTATTGTTTTCTTTCTTTTTTTTTCTCCCATCATTAGCAGTCTTAATTTCCTTGGCTTATGCAAACAACCACCTCGTTGAAGAGCCATTCATTTTTTCTTCTATCTCTTTTCTTTTTTTCTTTTTTTTGACTTCTTTTTTCCAGATGTTTGCTTTAATGATAAAATTAATTGCATTTTTAAATGTACTCTTTTATTTTAAGGTTTAGACACCTGACCTTTCCTGCCTATTTAATCTTTTTTCTTCAGCTTTATCCAGTTAGTCAAGGGCAGCTAATTAATTAGCATCCATAGCAGAGGAGAAGAAAAGAGTCACGCTTGCTTACAATGCCCTTTATCTCACTATTAAACTGCACTTAGAATTTCATAAAGTCTGGTTTGGTTCAGTAGATTATTCTGTGTTTAAGACACTGGGTCTGGCATCCTCAGGTTAAGTGGAATCATTTGCCCTGAACAGGATGTTTCTCTTCTTTATATGATAATAGAGGTATAATGCCTGTGCTAGGAAAGAATATTGACTTCAGAACCATGGCTCATTAAAAGAATGTACAGAGTTTAGAAAAACTGATGCTAACATAAATGTGTGCTTTAGACTGTTTAAAGCACCATGTAATTACAGTCAATTTGAGCGTATACTGAGTAAAACTATAGGAAAGTGGGATTTTATGCATGTAACCTGATGCAAAAATATAATTACATGCCTTGTGTATAGAATTAAATGAAAACTCAGCCCAGCAAACTTTCCACATAAATGTATAGCCTTGGGGCTGGACAGGATCATTCCCCTTGGCTCCTGAGAAGAGATTTGTTCAAGAGAATTTACTAAAAAGTGAATGATACTTGGATTCTTGTGAATGGCTGTGAAGAGTATCAGGCTTACCTTTGTGTTGTGGATTACGTCATACATGGTAGTATGACAGCCACTGGAGTCCTGAAATGTACTGTGAGTTGGGGGAGGGAACCATGACCAGCTTAGTCAGCTCTTGTTTGCCCTGGTAGTTCAAGAACCTCTCTCAAGTCCTAAGACTAAAACCCAATGAGAAGCTTGGGAAGTGGAAATAGGAAGACAGTTCAGAGGACATTTCTGTTATTGGCAACCCAATTCGGAACTGTGTTTGGTGAACCAGCACTTCTCTAATAAAAATAATTAATACAAATGTGCTGAGAGAGCGAGAGAGAGAGAGAGACAGAGAGAGAGACTTTAATTTTGAACTAGCTTGCAGGTAACTTGTTATATAAAGAGGCCTAAATTATGCACTTGCTGGAAACTATTTCATGTCAAGCAAGTGTCTTTGATTCTATGATTTTCCATCTTTTTCTTTTTCATGGTTATTTAGAGATGAATAACCAGCTATAAATAAAGATTCAGGTTATTTAACAATAGCTACTTTACAGGGGGAACGAAATGCATTTTTAATTTAGAAGCAAACCTAAAACAAATGATCATGTTTGTTGAAGTGCTTCCCTTGGAGGATGTGATAGGTAAGAATGGGCCATATGACTTGGCATGAAGTAATAGTCTTGGAATGCAGTGTAGCTAAGAAATATTTTGATTTGCCTTCCTGTTGGTTTCTTGGCTGGGGTTCCTGGCACAAAGTGAGAAAATCAAATTAATAGGAATATGTGAAGTTTTAATATTTTGTGTTAAAGTGCCATTTTAAAACTAGTCTAAAAATAATCAAGCCTAGTTTGAATTCACCAACTAAGACCTGTAATTGGGTTTATACACTGTGATGTTATAGCTCCAAACCAGAACTCAAAGTGGGTGAAGAGTAAGGCTAGCTGAACCCAGCCAGCTTGTCCGTTACTGAAAAGAAAATGGAACAAATAGGAGAGATGTTACATCTTCACTACGAGTTTCCATCCTCCCACAGGGAGGCCTTCTGGGTAAGTATTGATTCCTATAAACAGAACATGAGGGCTCTCCTTTCAGGGAGAATAGAATAGTGATTTCTGCTAGGTGAGGTCTTGTCAACTCTTCATCTTCTAGAACTCAAACTTCTTAAAATTTTTTTTTCTTAACGTTTATTCATTTTTTGAGAAACAGAGAGTGTGAATAGGGGAGGAGCAGAGAGAGACGGAGATACAGAATCTGAAGCAAGCTGTCAGCACAGAGCCTGAGGCGGGGCTTGAACTCACCAACCAGACTGTGAAATCATAACCTGAGCTGAGGTTGGACATTTAACCGACTGAGCCACCCAGGCACCCCTAGAACTCAAACTTCTATATGGTGCCAGAGATTAGGCTGCCTATGTTAAATACATGCCTATGATATACAACCCTGATAATGATTGTATTTAAAGTTTTTTTTTTTTTTTAATTTTTACTTATTTTTGAGAGAGAGATGGAGTATCAGCAGAGGAGGGACAGAGAGAGAGGGAGATACAGAATCCAAAGCTGAGCTGTCAGCACAGAGCCCAACGCAGGGCTCGAACTCACAAGCTGTGGGATCATGACTAGAGCTGAAGTTGGACACCTTAACTGACTGAGCCACCCAGGAGCACCCCAATGATTGTATTTTAATTAGTGCTTCTCAACCTTTCCAAAACTGCTATTTTGGAATACCTGATTTACTATCCTGAAATAAAATTCAGATACAATGCAATCTACCTATCTGTGTAATTAAAAAATCAGTCTAATGCCATGAATGGAGAAATAAAAATATTAAGTTATTATAAAATAATATGTCTTACCAGAGCTAAATACTCATGGAAGGTTTTACCAGTAGGTAAATACTCATGCAAGACTTTACCCAAGGACAAAATTAGTCCTATAATTTTCAATGCCATTCAGTTTCCAAGAAACTCTTAGGGGTTTCTACTGATCCCCTGAAGATACCTGCTTTAAAGAAAGTATATTAAGTGTCTTGTCAAGCCTTTGGATTCTAGATAGATGTATTCCTGACTTGCTAAAGCAGCAGGACTTTGTCTTCTAAAGAAATCATATCCAGTGGTATAATATATTAATAGTATATAAAACAGATAAAAGCTCTTCCTCCCTTCCAGTCTAGCACAATGACTGTCTCTGAAGCATTGCTGGTCTGGGGATCTGGGGATCTGATTGTTTCAGTGACATCTTGAGAACTAAAAATAAGTTGAAGTAAATGAAAGGAAATCTGTTTTTACTAGTAAGGAAGTACATTTTTTCTTAAACTTTCTCCCCACTCCCTTAGAACAATAGACTAATTCCCTCAACTATACTATTGAAAGGAATTTTTACAGATTAGAAAAGATAAATTAATGTCTCTTAAGAAGATGTCTCAGGACTGTTTTAAACAATCCTTCATCACACAGCTAAAAAAGAAAAAACCAACAAATGTTTGACTCGATGAGATATTCAACTTGCTAAATGGTGGTCTAACTTCAGATCAGTTACTCATGTTTAAAATCAAGTCATTTGAGGACAGACTTTCTAACATTCCCTTTAATTCAAAATATAGACTTAAAAATTTATCTCATGAATGGATGTATGTTATATACAATTTTCCTTTCACCAACTCTTTCTGTATCTTTTCATGTTGAGTGTAGATGACTTTTATACTTGTCTTATATCTTGAAGTAGCCCATCATAGAAGCAGCATCTTTTAGAGTCAGAAGAAACCTAAGGAATATCAGTCTTAGTATGTACACTTTTTATAAAAGGAAATGGGGGCACCTGGGTGGCTCAGTCAGTTAATCGTCCAACTTCAGCTCAGATCATGATCTCACAGTTCATGGGTTTGAGCCCCACATCAGGTTCTGTGCTGACAGCCAGCTCAGAGCCTGGAGCCTGCTTCAGATTCTGTGTCTCCCTCTCTTTGACCCTCCCCTGCTCACGCTGCCTCTCTCTGTCTGTGAGAAATAAATAAAACATTTAAAAAAATTTGAAAAGGAAATGAAGTCTAGGGATGTAAAGTGTTTTGCCCAAGATCACACGGAAAGTCAGTTGCCTAATGAGAAACAACATGCTGACCACAGAGTCCATACCATCCAAAAAATACCTTCTCAAAAAGAACTTAAATCTTTACTATTAGTTTGGACATTATCAGATACTTAGAATTAAATACTTCTAGCAAAACGAGATTGTTTTTATTAACTGATAGGAACCAGAAATGTTGTAGGACTAGAGAAGGTCTGATATGGTTGACCTCTCTGGGTGACTCACTTCCTATTATATTCCTAATGGCAGTCAACAGCCCTTGTGGGTTTACTTCAGCTGACTATCAACACAATCTTCTAATAAATAATGTCATGATGCCTTTATATTTACACTTCTCCAGAAAAGGTAAATTCATATTTTATTGTTAATTGACCTCAATATGGCAAGTCTTTCTCCATATACTCTAAGCTTATATATATATAAGCTTATATGTATATACATATATATGTGTGTATATACATGTATATATATGTGTGTGTATGTATATTACACACACACACACACACATATAATTTTTTTCCTTAAAAATTTACTACCAGAATTGGGTCAAAACACTGCCAAAACTCAGTCCATAATGCCAGTGTTTCCCAAGCAGGAGCTCATGTCATAAATACCTAAGAAAGCTTTAAGACCATAAAAGCCTAGACTGCAACTAGGGCAGCTAGGAAAATGAGTGCCTGGGGCCTGACAGGTTATCTAAGAGCTGGCTGCACCCAGATTCACTTGTTTTATACCATAATTCTCCTCATCTAGGAACAGCTCTTCCTGGGCTGTGGTTGGTTTCTTTTCCTGGGGGAGCACAAAAGAAGAAAGTTAGTATGACCAACTTCAGTCCTGCCTCTGCTGCAACTAATACTCTTATCAATTTTTACTCAATCTAGATTACATTCACCCTTGGCTGGAGTCTCTTCTGGTCTTGATGGCTTACCTAGTAAACTGATCCAAATCCCTGAGGGATGTGAGTTCCTGATTCCCATGCCCCTCTCAGGCCAAGGTATACACCATCACACTTGCCAATTTACCACTGACATTGGGTAAGAGACTACAAAGAAATGCCCAAGTTGTCATCAGAATGCAAATGTATTATTTTATGTACCCACTGAGTAGCAAGCAGCATCCTTACCTCTCTCATGGCGATCAGAGTCAATTACACTCTCAGAAGTATAACTCCTTCCCTTGTGTACTAGTATCTTGACATGAAGAACTCAGAGTGATGGCAACATTTATAGGTCAGTATTCAACACGATTCTCTCCAAACTACTTTAAGAATCGGAATAGATTCAGTGCAGCCTCAATTTCAGAATGGTTTTTTATAGACATTGGCAAGTTTATTTTAAAATTTGGAAAGGTGAAGGACCTAGAGTAGCTGAAATATTTTTTTAAAAGATGGATAAAGGTGGAAGACTCACACTATCTAATATCAAGACTTAGTGTAGAATACAAACTATAGTATTCCGGAGAGTGTGGTACTAGGAAAACGATAGACATATAGATGAATGGAAAAGATTGGGAGCATTAGAAATAGGCTTATACATACATAATCATGTGATTTTGATAAAGTTACTAAACTAAATCTCTGGAGAAAGGTAGTCTTTTCAACAAGGGATACTAGAAAAAATAGATATTCATATGCAAAAAAATGAACTTCAACTCATCAGGCACCATATACCAAAATTAACTCTATATGAATCATAGATCTACATGTAAAACCTAAGCTAATGAAAGAATACATGGGAGAAAGTCTTTGTGACCTTTGATTATACAAAGATTCCTTAGATATGATACCAAAAGAATGATTTATAGAGAAGTTATAAATTAGACTATCAAAATTAGAATTTTTTGCTCTTCAAAAGGCATTCTTAAGAAAATGAAGAGACAGGCCGGGTCACATATGGGAGGAAAATATTTGCGAATCACATATCTGGTATAGGGTTTGTATCTAGAATATATAGAGAACTCTGAAAACTCAATAAGAATATAAAACAAACCCAATAAAAAGCAAAACGATTGAAGAGGCACCTTGCCATAGGAGATAAACAGATGAAAAATGAGAACATGAAAAGATGGTCAATATTTTTAGTCATTAGGGAAAGGCAAATGAAGGCCACAATGATTGGTTAGAATGTCTAAAATTAAAAGAAAAAAGAAAAAGGATTATAAAAGACTACACCCACAACAAGAAGTGGTAAGGATCTGGAATATCCAGACGCCTTAAATGTTGCTGGTAGGCCACTTTCACAAACAGCTTGAAATTTCTTATATATCAATGTATATCTACCATATGATTCAGCAATCCTTCTAGGAATTTACTCAAGAGAAATGAAACTCATATTCACACATAAGTATACAGAAGCTTGTATGTGAATGTTTCTAGCAGTTTTATTCAAAATAGTAAAAAAATGGAAACAATGTAAATGTCCTTCAACTGGTTAATTAATAAACTGTGGTACATTCATATGATGGAATACTATTAAGCAATAGAAAAGGAATGGGCTACTGATATGCAAGAATGTACATTATACTTAGTGAAAGAAGTCTGCTTCAAGAGGTTACATGCTATATGATTCCATTCTGGAAAAGGCAAAACTATAAGGACAGAAAGCATATCAGTGGTTTCTAGGCATTGAGGAAGAAGTAAGAGTTCACTGCAAAGTAGCCTGAAGAATGATTTTTTATATTTGCTTTTTAAGCTTTTATTTTAATTCCAGTTAGCTAACATATGGAGTTGCATTGAGGAAATATTTTGGGAGTTATAGAATTGTTCCATATCTTGATTTGGTGTTGGGACCTTGATTATATGCAAATATGTCATTATATATGACAAAACTCATAGACTTGTACACTAAAAAGGGTAAATTTTACAATATGTAAATTGTATCTCAGTAAAGTAAAAATTTTAAATGGTTCAATGGGGTTTTTATTGTGTCCCCTAGTAGAAGTGTTACTCTTTGGAAATTAGGACTTCTAAATGCTCAGAACCTAAAGTTCTGAGGATGAGAAGCACAGATTTCCCAGGCATCACAGGCAATTAGAGTAAGTAGGACTGCATCCAGCTTTACCTTTGTTTTCTGGACCCATATATTCTACCCACTTCAATTTGCAGCATCATATAGTGAGGTAGCCTTTGAAGCAGACCTTGAAGGATGCATAGAGTTGACACAGATTTACAAATGGAAAGGGTTTTCAGGAACTAGAAATTATAAGAGCAAAAACATAGAGGCAGGAAATGTCTAACATGTTTCATAGTTTTGTGGGAGCACTAAGTACAGGCAGGAATGTATTGGGATAAAGTCTGCAAGGGGAAATTGGATTATATGATGATATACTAAATAAATTGTATGTAATTTTGTAACACTTTCAAGGCTTTGAGAGACAAATTGGCTGATGATCATAGCTGCACTTTAGCGAGATTGGTGGGTCAGCAGTCCTTCGGGTGGATTTATGTGGTTCAAGAGTAAAGGTGGTTGCAATGACCTTCAGACTTTCAATATAGCCTGCTTCTAAACCCTAAAGAGTTAGTGTTTTTACCTACATCTACATTCTCATCCCAATCTAGTACTCTATAACTAATTATCTTTATTTGTTGGGTGAACTTTAAAGCTTATCTTAGCTTGTCAGGTAAGCTTACAGTAAGATAGTCTTGTTTGTTCCTTGGCACTGACCTTATGTCTAAATATCTAGGCTTCTAGTTTTTATATTTTGTATGACAAAGATTTAACCCTGAATCATAATCCCAGAAGTTAGTTCTTGAACTGTATTCCTATACCCAGTCATCTCTCTGCAATCACCTATTCTGAGACTTCCTTCTTGGCCAGAAGTGCATGGATTCTTGTCATTCTTGCTCTTGAAGGCCTTATAGTTTTCACTGTCCATAGTTAGACTGCTTCTCAACATATCAAGTGCTGGCCATATGCCTGGTTCTTTATATGAGATCTCATTTAATTTCTAAAATAACCCCCTTGGAGATATTTTCTCAGAAGGAGACAAAACTTAGAGAAATTAAATTTCTCATTCCTGTTTACACAGTGAGTAAGCCGCTGAGACAGGACTGGGTCCTAATAGTCTGACTCCAGAACCTGCATTTCTGCCCTCTCTAATGTCCAGGTAGAAGCCAGTACAGTGCATTATGTTTATTGGGGTTGGCTGTCTGCACTTTGTGGAGCCAGACTCTGTCAGCATCATGATTAATACCCAGTGATGGAAGTAGCTTCCAATACATAGATATCAAAGTCCTGGCCAAGTGGGTCAGAACTCTGAAGAAAGAGACTGGAGGACATATCAGGAAACAGAGAAAAGCCAGAGCATGAAGACTGGACACACATAGCAGACAGAGCCATCTACACAGATTCTGAGAGCTGACCCGGTTATACCAGTTATACTTTGGCAGGAAGTCTTACTGATGACACCGCCTGGTGGTGATTCTTTAGCCCATTATGCTGTCAACACAGCCAACATTGCTCCAGAATTTAGGCTTTCAAGTGCCAGACCAAAAAGATTGACCCATACTCAGGAAGATAGGTGTTGACAAACATGTCATGTTCAGTGATTTCCTTCGTTTATGAAGTCCATGCTTAAATATATGGGTGGGCCTTTGGTATGCATATTTATAGCAACTGAACTCCAGCGGCCGTTAAAATCTAACAGAAACACATGAAAATAGCCCCAGGCTGTGTTGACCTTCCATTCGTATAAAATGGCTTGTTTATCAAGCATTGAATATTAAGGGTTATTAGTCCTCATTAAGGGATTTTAGCAAATTGAAAGGTTGATAGATAGCAGTTGTCCTTACCCTTTTGTTCCCAAGGCCAATGCTCGTGATGTCATTGGACATGAATAAATTGTAGCTGTTCAGCAGCAAGGAAAGCACAGGCATGGGTGTACACAGATAAACACAGAATATCAATCTCATGCGAATTTTTTCCCCAAGAGCTGAATCTTAGAACAACCTCAAAAATTTTAGGAAAAGAAAAGCCAGGTAATTAATTTTTTAATTGTTGTTAAAATATTATTCTCTGTGTTTCTAATTCTGAGTAGGAACGCCACTGAATTCATTTTCAAAACCAAGTAAAGGGGCCTGCATGGCTCAGTCAGTTGAGCCTCTTACTCTTGATTTCGCCTAAGGTCATGATCTCTGTGCTGAGAGCACAGAGCAGGTTTGGGATTCTTTTTACATATCTCTGTTCCTTCCCTGCTCATGTGGGTGTGTGAGTGCCTGCACTCATGCTCTTTCGCTCTCTCCTTCTTTCTCTCTCAAAATAAATAAACACTTGAAAGAACTAAAAACAAATAAAAAAATAAAGAATAAAAACCCAGAGAAAGCTTGATTGGGAGTACTGTTACATTAATGATCTCTTCTTATCTTTAATCATACACAAAATAATTCAATACATATTTTATGCTTTAAATATTTTTTCTCATTATAAAAAATAGATTTGTATATAAATATGAAAACATGCTATTAATTTTTTTAAATGTCACTTTTAATGAATCTCTCAGGGAAATCAGTATGACTGCTGTGCTTTATTTCTTAAAGTCATTTGATTTTTTTTGCGGACATGTTGCTTTTATCTGATTACTTTTTGTTTTAGTTTTTGTTTTTTTAATATTTATTTCTTTTTGAGAGAGAGACAGAGCACAAGTAGGGTAGGGCAGAGAAAGAGGGAGTCCTAGAATCCATAGCAGGCTCCAGGCTCTGAGCTGTCAGCACAGAGCCTGACGTGGGGCTCGAACATACAAACCATAAAGTCAGATGATTAATCAACTGAGGCATACAGGGGCCCCTAATTACTTTTTGTTTTAATTTATCTTAAAACTCTTCCTCATCTTTGTATATTTAAACTCTTCTATTGTTTTCTTTTTTATCCAGTTTTTAATTTAAATTCCAGTTAGTTAATATACAGTATAAGATTAGTTTTAGGTACACTAAAGTGATTCATTTTCTTTAGGTGTATCTCTTATAAATAGGTTTTAAAATTTTTCTTTAATATAGTCTGAGGATGCATATACACTTTTATTCTTCTATTGCAGAGATGTAAGAGCATATCTTGAAGAATAATTAGGAATTAGGATCAGTTATGTAACCTCCCAGCACCTGTTACTATTTTGGTGTACAATTTTCAACACACACATATATTTATTTATCAAACAAAATAAGCATTTTTTTTACTTTTTAATATATATTTTTAGATGTTCTTTATTTTGAAAGAGAGAGAACAAATGCATGGGATGGGCAGACAGGGATAGAGAAAAAAAACAAAGCAAACTCCGTGCTGTCAGTGCAGAGCCCAATGCAGAGCTCAATCTCACAAACCATGAAATCATGACCTGGAGCTGAAATCAAGAGTCAGATGCTCAACTCACTGAGCCATCCAGGTACCCTGCCAAATAGGCATGATATGAGATCAGTTGTTTTTAGTGCTCTTCATTACTTAAGAAACTATTCAGAATCTTTCATATTACTTCATGTAGTATAGAAATATTTTTAATGGCAGGTAACATCCCACTACATCATAATTTTTTAAATCTGTTCCTTTGGCTGTTTATAATATTTCCATTATTTTGCCTTAGTAGACAAAACTACAGTGAATATCCTTGTAGCTGTCTTTTTCATATCAATCATTACTTCCTTAGAATGAAATATTAGAACTGAAATTTCTGAGAATAAAAGGTATATGATTTATAAGGGTTCTGGTTCAAAGAAGTAAGATTTAATTTCTTCCTTCAGTTATCTTGTTCATGTTTTCTATTTTCCATGATTTTTTGCATTTTCTTTTTTGCTTTCGAGTCTCTACTTTTTGTTTTAGTGAATTGAAATATTTACATCCCATTTCTATTAACGCTTTACTTTAAAGAAATTCTTAAAGCTTAATTCTTCTAATTATAATTATTAGGTATGATTATTATTTTATTGTTATTTGTTGTTTCATGTTTCTAAATGAAAGGGAATGACTTGATTTTGGCATTCTAAAGTGTTAGAAACTATCTGATATTTCACGCTGGACCATGGTATTTCCATTTGTATATGTAGGAGCACTAGATATTAGATGGCAACAACCTAATCTAGGCCCAGAAAGAATGACCCCAGGACGAGGTAAGACCTTGGTGGAATATTAAACACAAAGCTGAAAAGAGACATAAGTGATATGGCTGCAGTGGGCAGCAGAAATGGCAAAGAAATCCAGGGGCCAGCAGGCCAAGCTAATAGTTTCGGGTAGAAATAGGGATAGCTGGGTAGGGTTAAGTAGCATGATGGGCCTCAAGCACGGTGGAATTAAATAGATGAGCCACCATCCAAACTATAAACTTTGATGAAAATATTTTTATTGGGCATGATTTAGCCTGTTAACCATCAAAGTCCTGGAATGGATGGTGTGGATGATGGTGAATAGGGAAAACCAAGAGGCTGAGTTGATTTTTTCCAAAAAACAGAGGCTTTTTGTGCCTTCCTGTTCAGTTCAAAACATTTGCCTTGTGGATTCCTTAGGTACACAATTAAAGTCATCAGTCCAGAGAGTTAAGGGCTTGTCTTCCTTCCCCAAGAAAAGTCAAGTTACACTCATTACATCAAAGAAAATATATAACTAAGACATGTTTCTGATTCTTTTTACATACATGCTTTTTATATCTTAGCCTTTGTCACCTTTTTTGGACTATGTGGAAATAATGTTGCAAGATAATTAGTTCATTTATGCCAACATTAAAATTTTTTTTTTCAACATTATTTCCATATTCCATACGTTTTAATTTTATCAGAGTAAAAGTTTTAACTGACCAAAAGGTTTCTGGTTTTTTAAATAGCTTTATCTGAAAATCTAAAACACTGGCGACAGTTGCTATAGAAATTCTCAGAAACAGATCAAAACAATTAAAATAGTCTTCCAACTTATAAATGAATATAAATCCAAATTTATTATTCCTTGCATTAAAATGTAATTTTTACCCATTATTAAACATATCACCCATTTAATCATTTTTATTTTACTTCTAGACTCCTCTTTCATATATTAAAATCTGAAATTACAAGTTTCCTTGAACTTCCAAATCTAATCTGAAAGGTAAATGAAATTAATGTAATTTAATTATCCTTCTGTTCTACAGAGCTCTTCTGATTAATTTATTAGAAATGATATTGCTTTACTTTTTAAAGTTTTGACAGTTTTTCAAGTAGTGCCATATCTTTTATCTGACTTGATATTTTAACAAGAGTTATAGATAGTAACTGCATCAAAGAGAATAAAGTTAAGAAGGAATAACTTGTTTGAATATTTCTAGACTAGAAAAACAGAAATCATCCTTTGTATTTTTCCCACACTCTCACCCCCATTATGTTTCTAATCTCTCAATTTCCCAGATACCTAATTGAATGTTTCCTTCATCTTGATAATTTATCTCTACAAGGTATCCCAGCCTGTTCCAATAACTTTTTAATCCTTACTAAATATATGACTGCCAATATTTATTAGATGTTTTGGAGTAATGAATATTTTTTAGTTATTATAACTTATCAGTTTTGAGATCGTCCCATCTATTTTAGGATTGTAACCATGTGTCTGACATTTCCATAACTGGGATTTTTTAAAAAAATCTATATATCTGTATTTTTCTTTTACTTATTTTGGTATTTAGAATTGTAGGGTCATTCTAGCTGTTTCATTAATACACACCACATTTTCTTTCCTTCCTTCCTTCCTTCCTTCCTTCCTTCCTTCCTTCCTTCCTTCCTTCCTTCCTTACTTTCTTTCTTCCTTTTACAATCCAGGTCTCTTTATTTCTTACTTCTACAAGGGTCCCGTGTGGTGTGACTTTTTCTGATTAGTGGGCAGTTTCCTCCATGGGGTTATTCAGGGAACTTAGGTTCTATTCACCTTTCTATTCCACCATCCCCTGGGTCCTCTGAGTTCTCTACATCAAGTTTATCTGCTTCTTCAAAGCTTCATGTTGGAGGTGACACAATCCATTCTTTTGGTGGGAATTAGTGACACAGACAAACCTGAAATACATCTCTGATTGGGCAGCTACCTTCCAGAATCGACACCATGCTGTGATATAGGGCAGACTTTTCATGGAGAGTCAGCCATCAATGCCAGAGGAGATTATACCATGAATACCCCAAAGGTAACATATATGATGTGCTATTTAATAATGGGACGCTAACAAGAGAGTGTCAGGATTGTGCAGGGAAGCTTTTAAGAGCTTGATCACCTGTATGATAAATGACCACTCTTCCGATAGGTTATGTTTTAGAATCCTGTTTACCCCAATCCCTATCTGTTCATCTGGAAGATTTGAGCCCAAGGCAGTACTTACCAGGCCCCATTTATTAATATCTTGTCCCTATATGTGAATCTACTAACAGTTTCAATATGGACTGTCTCCTGCTTTGAGGGGAATATTTTCAGCATCTGTTGCTTCAGATGGACATAACAGCTTCACTGTTTCCTGGCCAGTAGTTGGTACACTATAGGTGAATGAGACTAAAAGATTCCTGTTTTTAATAACCATCCTTAAAATCTAGCAGATCATAAAAGGAAGATCTACTTTTCTTTTTTTTTTTTTTTAATGTTTTGTTTATTTCTAGGAGAGAGAGAGAGACAGCGTGAGCAAGGGAGGGTCAGAGAGAGAGGGAGTCACAGACTGAAACAGGCTCCAGGCTCTGAGCTGGCAGTCAGCACAGAGCCCGACGCAGGGCTCAAACCCACGAACAGCGAGATCAAAACCTAAGCGAAAGTCGGACGCTTAACCGACTAAGCCACCCAGGCGCCCCAGGAAGATCTACTTTCAATTTTTAAAATATTTATTTATTTTTGAGAGAGAGAGAGAGAAAATGAGAGTGTGAGAGGGACAGAGAGAGAGGGGGACCGAAGATCTAATCCAGGCTCTGTGCTGACAGCAGCGAGCCCAGTGCGGGGCTCAAACTCACTAATGGTGAGATCATGACCTGAGCTGAAAACTGACTGAGCCACCCAGCACCCCAGGTCTGGTTGCATTTTTAAAGGATTTTTCAATTCTGAGAGATTTGCTAAATTAAGAAGTTCCTGTGGTTTAACCATCATAAAATATATAACATTGCAAGTGGAGAGACCCAAAAATTACCTACTATTGAGATTGTAACCTCGTTTTAGAATTCTGCTGCATCTTGTTGATATCCATTTTATGGACTGAATATTAGGAATCTGACTGAATTCTTCATGCTATATTTAAGCTTATTTCCTCTTGTGCTTTTCTCTCTCAGAATAGGGACAGTTGCTGGTTATGACATTTACCCCATTGAACTTTATCATTGCCCATATGTTTTCCCCCCCTCTAACGGATAATTTAAGAATCTTCCCCAGGATTATGATTTAACTTTACCTTCATTCTTTAGTGTTGATTTTAACTGTATCTTGCATTGCAGAATTAATCAATTAAATATCCTATACAATATATCACTGTCAAGATTGAAAGAATAATATTAGCTTTCTAACTGACAATAAATTTTGCTTTTGAAGAGTCAACAAAAATGTGGGAAGCTACTAGAGTACAAGTAAAAAGAGCACATAGATTAGGGTAACAGGAAGGCCCCCATGCCCTTCACGTAGACCTTCAAAGAAATAATGCACGTAAATGAGAAAAACCAAATTAAATTAAGTTTATAACCTACAGTATGTTATGACAGATTTCAATTTTTATTCTCCTATAATTAACTGTGCCACTCATTAACTTTACAGTATTCTTTTAAGTCTTGTTACTTAACCATAGCCTCATGCTAGTTAATTATGGAACATGTAAGGCACAAGGTTTTTTTTTTTTGTTTTTTTTTTTTTTAGAAATATAATTCATTCAGGTACCTTAAAGCACTTAACATACAGGATGTACAAAATTAGCTTCACTTGTCAGATAATTTTAAAGCCAGATATTGAAAATGAGCACATAGAGGATTGTCTCATTTAGATTTGGGCCAGTTCTATGGTTCATTGAAACCATAGTGTGCTCCATAAAAAATGGGAATTCACTGAGGACAGAAAATGTTAATCTGCTCCCTGTAAAGGAAAGTTTAGAAAATAAGATGACAAGAAGTACACAACTGTGGAGATAATGGAGCTCACCTACTGAATTGGGCCACCAGGTGAGATGATTTTCATAAGTATTACTTTAACCAGGAAATGATGCCATTGAGCAATAATAAAAGGATTCACAGGAGGGTTTTTTTTTTTTTAATTGTTGTTGTTTTAAAAGCAATAACTTCTGAAACTATGCTGAAATACAGTGAGTTACAAGACAGAAAACTTGAATTCCAGATCAAATTTGTACATTTCCATCCCACATGTATTTGCTGTGAGAACGGAATGAGATGTATCTAAACGTGACTGAGGGTGACATTGGATTCAGGAACCCCTTTTGTTACATGTTGTCTGTTTGGAAGCTATTTGGATCATGCTACTTGATGGTGGCAATGAAGTGTACTACCTTGGTTATTTGTGCCTCTTTCCTTTTTGGAACATTATTTTAAGGACAGGGTCTCTTTCATTCTCACTGTACTATCCACTTCGTTGCTGAGCACAGGTCTTCCAAAAATGCCTTCAAAAAATATTTATTGACTTTCACTAACTGGGTTTCAAATGAAAGTGAAATTGTAGCCCACCTTTGTTTTCTTCTTTGTAGTATTAGGTAGGAAGGGCTCTTCAGGGAAGGAGGGAAGTCCAACTTTGAAAACAAGAGCTTTAGAAAATCCAAAAAGATATGGAATAAGAAACAAAGAGAAACTTAATAAGCAAGCCCCTTGATAACCCTTTGAAATTATATGATTCTGTAGTATTTCTCAGTTTGTATATCTCTTTAAGATTTATTCATTATCATCATATCTGCAAGGAACTGTGTAGAGCCAGAAGGAAAGAGAACATTGCTTTTTATGGTTTCAGTTCACTAACTCATTTTATATCTTTTGGTGCTAATCTGAGCCAATTTAGTTTCATAGCTTTGTAGCAAAGGTATATGTTACACTTTAGCAGTGTACCATAGTAGTCAAACTAACTGAGAAAATACCTTTTTATAGAGAAGATGGTGCAGAGAAGTAGTGAGTTCCTTTATAAGGAATCGATTCTATCTTGTTTCAAATTTTGAGGCATTTGAAAGCTCAAGTTCAGAGTAGAACCTAAGTGGGGGGGGGGAGAATGAGATTTACACAGTCAATAAATAGATATTTATTTAGGACTAACTAATCAACAGATCACTTGCTACTAAAGGTGGAAACCATGAAGAACAGGAAGAAAGTAACATTTATCAACACCTGCTTTGGGCCATTAGTTCAGTACTGTGTCTGCTATCTTATTTGATTTTCACATCAATCCAGTATGGATGATATCACCTCCACATCACTTGCAAGGAAATTGGGGTTTTGTGAAGTAACTTGTTTAAGGTGATCATGATAGTAAGCGAATGAGAAAGAACTGGAGTTCAGATCTGTTAATGCCCAAGCCCTTTCAATGACACTGCTCCCTCCTGAGCTGTAGCTAAGTATTTGGGGGTTTACTGTTACAATGCGGGCTTATCAATAGGACTTCATTTGAACAACATGCACCAGAGACCATAAAAGAGATAAACCATCTCTGAGGACATCTTCTGTTTCTCTAAACACAGCAGGGCAGGCTTCAGGTAAAATTGTGATGTGGATGAAGATTGTCTCTTATCCCAAGTTATCCTTGATGACCATCCCACTTTTTGTCATCTCCTCCTTCAGATCTTTTGTCTGTCTTCTTTGTACCTGTAAAAACAGGAAAGAGCTAGTGTCAGGCATTATATATATACTGGGTTTCCGTCACTATAGTAAGTGAATTTCATTTTTAACTGTTTTTCTGTAAAACAATAATACATGCACATAGTTAAAATGTCCTTCAAGATAGGACAACAACCTCCACCCCTCCTCGCATCTGAATCCCACTCCCCTGAAGCAAAGATTTTCAATTGTTTCAGGCCATTTCTTTTGATATTTCCTCTTTTTTTCCCCCTTAATAACAGGCCTATACTACTTTATGTACTTAATTTTAAGCATTATCTATTAAATTCTTTCCATGGATGTTGAGGATTGAATTCTCAGGTCTTCCCCTACACACACTCTTCTTCCTATCCACCAGCAAAGTTATAATTACAGTGTTTGGTGAAATCAATGTACTGTGTTTACACTTTTACATGTTGCCCACAGCTCAGTCACATAGTGTGTTATAATATCATTCCTTTTCTTCTAAATCTCTCCATTTTCTTTGGAGTTAATGTCTGTAGTGTTAACTAGGACAGGTTCTACTGCTGTAAAAGAGACCAAAATGGCAGCAGCTTGAAAGATGGTGTTTATTTCTGTTGTAGCCAAGTCTGAGCTGGCTGACTAGAGCCAATATGACAGGTCTGGTGGCAGGCACTCAGACTCCTTTTATCTTATTGTTTTGCCAGTCTGACCGCCTGGCTTTCATGTCATGGTTTAAAAATACTTTTTAGCTTGACTTTCATGTCTGCTTTTCTAAAAGTGGGAGGGGAGAAGATGTGGCGTGCACACAAGTGGCAAACATCACACATATCCCATTAGCCAAAAATTTTGACACATGGACACCTGTACCTGCAGGGAGGATGCAGGATGTCGTCTTATGACGAGACCTGCATGTCCAGCTAAATTTGAGGGTTTTATATTAAAAGAAGAATGGGGAAGGGGTATTTAGAGACAAATAACTATCTCCTCTGTCTTGATTTCCACTTAAGGTTTTTTCTGACTTTTGCCTCTATTACTGCACAGAAATTGTCCATCCTAAGATCACCTCTACATCCTAAATTGCCAAATCTTGTGACCTCTTCAATCAATAGGGCATTTCTTTCATTGAGATTTTGTCCGATTCTATTAACTACATATTTTCTGAAACTCTCTCTTAAAGATTACAACTGTTTTTCTCTTTTTTTGTATTGTTATAATTGTGAGTAGAGCAAAATTTAAAATTAATGAATGGGCCTATTGTCTAATATCTCTTCTATATTTTTATCTATCGATGGTTAGTAGCTTATAATGCCGACACAGTTTTAGACACTACATCTTTATTTTGAGTAATTATATCATACAGTCATATAATTTATAGCAGAACGTGCATATAATTTCTCTTTCTCCAGGAACTAAATTAATAATATAAATCTAAGGTTCTGTTTGGTCTTCAAATGCAGTCACAGAATAAATAAAATCTTTCCTGGAGTGGAATTATGTTTCATATTCTGTTACTGAAGCTAACCAGTTAAAGCTAGTTAAACTAGTTTAACAAGTTGTTAAAGTCAGTTGACAGTAATATCCTTTTAAGCATCAAAGTTTGGCAAAAAGTCCTATCTTAAGTAAAGTTTGTTAATCTAAGCACAAACCGTTATCCTGTGATATGATTTCAGATTCAATGGGCCCATAATTTTAAGCACTTTGAAGAGAGAGTATATCGTCTGCTGAATCTTTTATATTATAATTAGAAAATATTATTGCAATATTCATGACAATGTAAGTGGACATTCTTATGTGGGGAGTTGATCTGGCCTCCTACCAGTGTCTTGATTTTCCTTGTTCACATGTGATTCAAAATGGAAAAAAGTTGCTTTAGTATCACATGACTCTTTAATAATTTGTTCCTTTCAGTCTTAACTTTGAAATTTTATGAAATTCTTATTCAAATTTCCACTCAATTGGCTAAGTGTTTTTATGGTAAGCTTTGCAAATTGTTTGGGCAAATAAAACTAAGCCTGATATACTCCAAACAATGAAATAAGATGAGGATTGAATAAGGAGCTGTTATAGTAGAGTTTATCTAAAAAAAAAAAAAAGAAATATAACAAAGATACAGGAAATCGCACACACACAAAAAACATATTTTACAGTGGCTTATCAAAGTGAAAATTCCTGTAACCATCATCAGGTCGAGGATAAAACATCGCTAGCCCACTAGAGGCTTTTTGTGTCCTCATTGAATTGTGTCACCCCCTCCCCAAATATAATGAAATCATTTGATTTAATTACCTTTTAAATTAGTTTTACCACCTAAATATGTATCCTGACTAATTACTTTCTACAACCTCTCCTGTTCTTGAACTTACTTTATATAGATAATAAGAAGCATACACCATTCTTTTCTATCTACTTTTATTCCACATTTTTTATGGTAATGCATATGTTGTTATAAGAAGCTGTAGCTTTACAAATTTTTGGTACTGGGTAGCATTTGATTTTATGAAATGAAGATTTACTACATTTTAGCTATCTAGTCTATTGTTAATGGACACTTGAGTTGTATCAGTTGGGAAAATTAAAGATAATCCTGCTAAAAACATACCTGTGTGTATCTCTTGGGGCATATGTGCATATATTTCTGATGGGTACATACCTAGGAATGCAATTATTGCATCTTAGGTTATGTGTACCAGCAACATTACTAGATATTGCCAAAGTGGCTTTCCAAAGTGGTACCTATTTAAACTCCCAGTAGAAGTAAACAAGAGATCCCACTGCTTCACATGCTCACCAATATTGGTGATTGAAAGACTTTTCAAATGTACCCAATTAAATGGGTGTCTTAATGGTATCTCATTTGGTTTTAATTAGCACTTCCCTGAAGTCTAATGAGTTTGAGCAAATTTTCATATGATTATTGACAATTAGGCTATCTTCTTTTTGCAAATACTATTTAAAGGCCTGTAACCCTTTTCTATTGTGTTGATTGCTTTTGCTTGTTTTCTAATTGTTAGGAATTTTTAATTGTCTGCATTGCAAAACTCTTCAGCTTTCTGGCTTATTTCTTTACTCTCTTAATGTGAATATTGATAAACAGAAGTTTTTAATTTTGATATCCAATTTATCCTTCTTTTCTTTTATGTTTAGTGCTATTTGAATTGTTTTTAGAAATATTTTCTTTCTGCTGAGTTGCTGATGTTATATTAGCATATACTATCTTTTTTTTAATTAAAATTTTTTTTTAACATTTGTTTATTTTTGAGAGACAGAGAGAGATAGAGCATGAGCAGGGGAGGGGTAGAGAGGGAGACACAGAAACTGAAGTAGGCTTCAGGCTCTAAGCTGTCAGCACAGAGCCCAACACAAGGCTTGAACCCACGAACTGTAAGATCGTGACCTGAGGTGAAGTCAGATGCTCTACTGACTGAGCCACCCACGGCTCCATCATATACTATCTTTTAGCAGCTTTATTGTTTTTCCTTCTGTATTTAGACCATTTTTTAAATGTAGATATTTAAATGTCTTAGCATGAATTATTGAAAGAGTATCTTTACCCCTCAATTCTATTTTGTGGCTTTCTTTTATTGCATTTTTCTATTAGTTTATCTTTGTACAGTATATCATAATTTTAATTACTCTAGCTTTATAGTAAGTTTTGATCTCCAGTAGAAAAGTCCTCCTACTCTGTTGTTCTTCTTTGAGAATATCATGATTCCTCCTTTGGCATTTTCATATACATTTTTAAATTAGTTTGTTAGGTACCACTAAAAAAATCTGTTGGAGTTTTTATTAAGATTTCATTAATTATAGAAAGTATGTCCTTCCTTTTTTGCCTATGATAGTCCTAGTTTATACCTATAGTCTTGGTATCCTGTCTAGCTTAGTATTTCTTTGAGGGTTTTTTTTTTTATCTTTCACTTAATAAATACATAAATTAATAAGCAAATAAAATAACAACAAGCCAACAAGCAGGGAAATGTTTCCAAGACCACTACTCTGTAAAATTTAATTCCTGCATGGTCTCTTCTAGAAGTGGATGAGACACATGTGTAGTGAACAGAATTCTCACTTCTACATGTGGTTAAGTCTCGAAATAACCAGCAATGATTCACCTCTCTGCTTTCAACTAATTACTGTCACAATATTTTTAATGTTTTTCATTTAAAGACAACAAGCAGAATGCTCACTGACAAAATAAAATATGAACTCAAACATGAAGAGCTGGATGATATAAGTGGTGGTTGGAAAATTATACTATTTGTTTTTTTTCTCTGTTACCTGCTGTACCTGCAGTATAGCTGATAAATTCTCCTTATAAAAATATTTGTCTGTCAATATAGAGTTTTCTGAGAAAAGGCAGAGTCAACCTTTGTGAAAATATCTGGGAGGAGACATTTTAACATGAATAACTCTATGCCCACTAATTTGATAACTGAGATGAAATGGACTAATTCCTTGAAGGACATAATTGGCCGAAATTCACTCAAGAAGAAATAGAAAATCTAAAAAGTCTTAAATGTATTAGAGAAATTGACTCAGTAATTAATAACATTCTAAAACAGGAAGTACCAAGTCTAAATGGGTTCATAAGTGAATTCTACCAAACATCTAAGGAAGCAATTACATCAGTTTTCTACAGTCTCTTCCAGAAGGTAGAAGCAGAGGGAATATGTCCTAACTCATTCTATGAGGCCAGCATTATTCTCATACACCAAAAATCAGACCAAGACATCACAAGAAAAGAAAACTATAGGCCAATATCTTCATGAATATGTGTGCAAAATCCTCAATAAAATATCAGTAAATCAAATCCAATAAAATATAAAAAGAATTATATATCATGACCAAACAGATTCATTCCACATATGCAAGGCTGGTTCAATATTTAAACATCAATTAATGTAACCTATTATATCAACAAACTACAGAAGACAAAAATTACTGACGATATCAATAGATGTAGACAAAGTGTTTGGCATAATGCAACTTCCATCATGACAAAACTCTCACACCCATGTAAATCTATGGTAAACGTATCATTAACAAAGAAGCTAAGGCAATATGATAAAGCAAAGATGGCCTCTTCAACAGATGGTGCTGGAGTAACTGGAACTCCATAGGCAAAAAAAAAAAGGAAAGGAAAAAAAAGAGAAAAGAAAAGAAAAAAATTAATCTAGATACTTATCTTAAATCTTTCACAAAAATTAACTCAAAATGGATCATAGTGCTAAATGCAAAACACAAAATTATAGACTTCCTAGAAGATAACATAAGAAAAAACCTCCATGACATCAGGTGTGGTGATGGCTTTTTAGATAAAACAAAAAGACATAATCTCTAAAGGAAATCATTGGTAAGTTGGACTTTATTAAAATGAAAACTTCTGCTGTGTGAAAGACATTGTCAAGAGGATAAAAAGGCCAGCCATATACTGGAAGAAAAGATAATTTACGAAAGATACATCTAATGAAAGACTGTAATCCAAAATATACAATGAACTCTTAAAATTCCATAATAAGGAAACAAACTGATTTTAAAAATGTCTGAAAACCTGAACAGATACCTCACCAAAGAAGATATACAGATGGCAAATAAACATAAGAAAAGTTGCTTCTCACCATATGTTATCAGGGAAATGCAAACTGAAGCAATAATGAGAGTATTCCTCTATCAATGGCCAGCATTTAGAACACGGACAATATGAAGTTCTGGTAAGGATGAGCAACAGGAGCTTTCATGCATTGTTGATAGGGACAAAAGATGGTACACCCATTAAAAAACATTTTCTTAATGTTTATTTTTGAGATGTGGGGAGCAGAGAGAGAGGGAGACACAGAATCTGAAGCAAGTTCCAGGCTCTTGGCTGTCAGCATAGAGCACAATGTGGAGCTCGAAGTCACAAACAGTGAGATCATGACCTGACCCGAAGTCAGCTGCTTATGTGACTAAGCCACCCAGGTGCCCCAGTATAGCCATTTTGAAGGACAGTTTGGAGTTTCTTACAAAACTAAATATACCCTTACCATATGATCCAGCAGTTACATTCCTTGGCATTTATCCAAATGAATTAAAAACGTATGCTTATACAAACACCTGCACACCAATGTTTATTGGCAACTTTATTCATGATTGCCCCAAATTGGAAGCATCCAAAATGTATGTTAGTAGGTAGGTGGATAAACAGTGATTGCATCTAGAAATGGAATATTTCTAAGTACAAAAAAAAAAAAAAAAAAAAAAGGAGGGGGCTATTAAGCCTTAAAATGTGCATGGCTTAAATGCTTATTAAGTGAAACAAGTCAATCTCAAAAGGCTACATACTGGATGATTCTAATTATATTACACAATGTAAGGTTTAACTATGGAAATGTAAAAGGATTAGTGGTTGTGAACAATTAGGAGGGAAAGGAGGGATGACTAGGCAAAGCATAGAGGATTTTGAGGGAAGTGAAACTATTCTGTAGGATACTACAATGATGGATACTTGTCACTGTACATGTATGTCAAAACCCATAGAGTCTACAAAACCGAAAGTGAACCTTAATGTAAACTATGGACTCTGGGTGATACAGGTGTGTCAATGTAGGTTCATCGATTGTAACAAATGTATTACTCTGGTTGGAGATGTGGATAGTAGTGGAGATTGTGTGTATTGGAGGAGTGTATGGGAACTCTTCTTACTTCTTACTTTCCTCTTAATTTTGGTGTGAATCCAAAATTGTTCTAAAAAATAAAGTTTTTTTTTTAATAAAAACAAAGAATTGACAGTAGGTTCAATTTAACAGAATTTAAATAATATACTTTGCCATGTTTACAGAGTGTTTCAACAATTAAATTATTACCTGCTGGAAGAGTCAATTGAAGGTCTCATCAGTTTAAACATTTTTAACTAGAAAATGAAATGGGTAGAATAATTGCAAGTAACTTTATGAGAATTATAGATTATAAACCCATATTAGAAAAAAATAAGGAAATGCCTATAACGTGGCATTAGATATAGGTAGAACTAAGAAGTGGATTAAAGTATATGATTATATACCTAGAATAATTCTGCTTATGGAATTTTAAAGGTTTAGATAATCCATAAAAAAATCCCCCCCAGGTTATTTTAATTTATTAGAGAAAATATCATTTTGAAGAAAATTAACAAAATTATTTTAGAAGTCCACCACTATAATAAAACTAACATATTTTGGTCAATAAGTCAATATTCATTTAATACCTTTTTTCACTGAGCTGAGAATAATGTGGTTACATTATCTCAGAAGAATTGATGACTCCATTATATTGAGACTTTCAATACATGAAAATGTCATTTCCTTTTTTTTTAATGTCTTAAAAATATTTTATAGAATTCTCTATTGAGATTTGTACATAATTTGTTATGTTTGGGGCGCCTGGGTGGCTTAGTCGGTTAAGCGTCCGACTTTCGCTTGGGTCATGATCTCGCGGTTCGTGGGTTCGAGCCCCGCGTCGGGCTCTGTGCTGGCTGCCAGCTCAGAGCCTGGAGCCTGTTTCAGTCTGTGACTCCCTCTCTCTCTGACCCTCCCCTGCTCACGCTGTCTCTCTCTCTCTCTCCTAGAAATAAATTTAAAAAAAAATTTTAAAAATTTGTTATGTTTATTTCTAGGTATTTGGTTTTTGTTCTAGTTTAATATAATATGTTATCTTTTTTTATTTATATATAATAAATATATATTTATAATAATAAAAATGTTATTTTTGTTTATTTTTGGTGTATAGAAATCTTGCAAAACTTATTAATTCAAAAAAATGGATTATAGAATCTTATGAATGGTCTAAGAAGACAATCATATCTTTAGTAAAGGATGATATTTTTATTTTTTTCTTTCCAGATCTTATACATTAAATTAATTTATTTATTTTATCTTACTGCTCTGGAGAGAACCTCCTATATAATAGTGGATAAAAGTGATAATAAACATACTTTTAAAAATTCTCAACCTTAGAAAACTTTTAACACTTTACTATAAAAAGGTGATATTTTACATAATTTTTCCATAAATTTCCTTAACCTCTCCTTTAATAAGTTAAAGAAAGTTTCTAAGAAACTTTAATTATGAATTAATGGTAAATTTTGCAATATTTTCCAGCACATATTGAGATAATTACATGATTTTTATGCTATATCTTCTGTTAATGTGATAAATTACAAAGCTCTAGTTTTATATGTTAAATAGACCTTACATTGCTGGGTCGAACTTGGTTGTGTTCTATTATAATTTACATATGTTGCTAGATTTGATCTTTCCATATTTTGTTTATGATTTTTGTATCTGTATTTATGAATATAAATTTTATTTCTTAAAATGTCATTTAGTTTCAAGGATATGCAGAATTTGAAGAATCAATTAGGATTTTTCTTTCTGCTGAAACAGCTGTAAAAAGAAGGGTATTATTTCTTTCTTAATGGTTTCATAGAATTATCTGTGAAACCATATAAATTTGGAGTTTTTATTATGGGTCTAATTTTGGTAATAGTGATAGGATTCTATTAGTCAGTTTTGTTAATTAATGTTTTAAGTAATATGTCTTTTGATTAAGTGGTTGAATTGATTTACATAATTTTTTCTGGTATCTACAGGATCGTTAGTAATGCTCCTCTTTCAATTCATCTATTTTATTGTATTTTATGTTGTTATTCTCTCCAGGCTTTATCAATTTTGGGCCATTTTATGGTTTTGATCTTCTCTGGAATGTTTATTTTCTCTTTTATAATTTCAGTTCCTTATTACTTACTTTTTTTACTTTTTAAGTTTTATTTTAGTCTCCTTTCCAAACTTCTTGCTGGACATTCTGCTCTTTACTTTCAGCCTTAATTCTTTCCTAATATACCCATTAGGACTATTAAATTTCCAACAGTCATGACCTTAGCAGCTCAAATGCATTGTGTAAATAGAGCATATTTTTTATGGTTTCAATTCTTTTAAGTGTGTTGAGGCTTCTTTATGTTTCAGAAGTGGTCAACTTTGGTAAATGCCTCAAGGTTTTTTGGTTTTTGTTTTTTTAAATAAATTTCTTTATTTTGACAAAGAGAGAGAGTGCACGTGGGGGAGGAGCAGAGAGAGAGGGGGAGAGAGAGCATTCCAATCAGGCTCTGTTCTGTTAGTGCAGAGCTGGATGTGGGGCTTCATCCCAGAACCATGAGATCACGACCAGAGCCAAGTCAGATGCTTAACTGACTGAGCCACACAAGCACACCCGTCAAGGCTTTAGAGAATATGTTTTTTATGGGGCGCCTGGGTGGCTCGGTCGGTTAAGTGTCCAACTTTAGCTTAGGTCATGATGTCCCAGTTCATGAGCTCCAGCTTCACTGTTGGTCTCTGTGTGGACAGCTAAGGGCCAGGAGCCAGCTTCAGAAAAGGCAAATGCATCTTTTTATCATTGTTAGGTGTCCTTCTTTGTCTTTAGTAATTCTCTTTGACTTAAAGATTGCTTTGTGTGATAATTATACTTACAGCAACATTTTTTTTGGATATGATTTTCATGGGGTATATATTTCCCATTCTTGTATTCAATCTTCTTTGTCCTCATAGTTCAGATATTTTTATTATTGCTGAGATATTAATTCAATCTATTTTCTTTTAATTTTTAAGGTTTTAAATTGAATCCATGTTTATCATAGTCATTTAAATTTTGTTTTAAATCTACCATTATTCTGTGGTTTTTCTGTTTTTTCTTGCCTCCTTTGGATTGATTTTTTTTCCCTTATCAAATAGGAAGTTGCATATTATTTTACCATTTTTTATATTTATTTTAGAGTTTACAGCAGGCATCCTTTACCTACTAAAATTGAGTATTGGCATTCTCCCCTCATCTCTGACAATGCAATCACTTTTGAACATTTTAATTCAGTTTGTTTTCCTCTTTAAGTATGTGTTTTATTGCTGGATATGTAATTCTTCATTTATATTTAAACTGAAAAGTTATTATTTTTTTATCTCTTAGCATCAGCATTCATATATGTATCCACATATTTCTTTTTTAATTGCTTTTTTATTTCTTCCTGTATTTCTAGTCCTTTCTTTTCATTGATCTGTCTCAAGTATATAATTTAGTGTTTCCTTTTATGCCTACTGCTCATGAATTCTTTTAGTTTCATTTGGCTTAAATATCTGTATTTCACAGATATTCATTTGGCTTAAATATGTTATTTTTGTAGAAATCTGTATGTTGGCATGTATTTTTAAAGCGCATTATTAAAATATTTTATTTCTCTAGCTTACCTTCTTTTTCTCTGTAGATAAGTTAGCTGTCAGCATAATTATTGCTATTTTGAAGTTGGTTCTTTTTTATATATTTTCTCTTTAAAGTTTTTTTCTTTATCCTTAATTTCCTGTCAGTTTACCAGGATGTGTTTGGCTGTAGATGTCTTTTTATTTGTTGAACTTTGATTTTGTACAGCTTCTAAATCTGTGGCTTACTGTCTTCATTCAACTGTAGAAAGTCCTCAGTATTCTTCCCAATAATGCAGTTATACTTTTTTCCTATTTTTGTTTTGCTCAAATCACCCCAAATTATAGACGCTCATGCTATATATTCCCAGTGCCTTACCATCTTTTGGTCATTTTTCTCCTTTTTTTCTCTTTATGCTTCATTTAACTCTTTTCTTTCAACTCATTTTCAAGTTTACTAAGGATTTTTGCAACTGTTGCCATTTTGCTTTTAAAACCATCCATCAAGTTCTCAAGTTCAGTTATTAGATTTACTGGTTCTGGCACTTTTGTTATTATGTTTTATGGGTTCTACTTTGTGAAGATGTCCAATCTGTTTATTTTTTTCTCATCTCTTTGAGATAATAAACCTGATTATGTTAAAGTCTATTCTGATATCTGGAGGCCATATTATTTTATTTCTGTTGTTTGTTGCCTCTAGAGGATTTTGTCCCTATTGATTTGTTTCCTTATACCCTTATTTTGGATTCTGTGAAATAATATTTTTATTTAGTTTTTGTGTTTTTTTAAATAGTATTTTTAACTTGGAGAAACCATTTGAATTCTTTCATGATATATTTTTACTTCAGAGAGGATTTATGTTAGCTACTCCCAGGCCCCTAATGACACTGGTAACATAGGAGTGTCTCACTTCATCTGCAGTCATTGTAATGACTTGAAGCCAAGCCTCAATTGCAGTGCAGGGCTGTTCACTTCTGGCTCAGTTTACTTCTAACATTTATGTCATGCCAAAGGGATGGATTTACCTATCTCCCCACTTTAATTGGACCTGGATTCCAATCCCATTCTTCCTTGTGTTGATAGGTTGTATAAACTGATCCCTAACTAATTCTCAAGGTATTTTGGGAAAATAGCCCTGGACTCAGACTTATCTTCCTGGATCTCTATCCTCCTGCCTTGAATTCCAGTCATAAGTATATATATTACTTTCTTGTTAGCTCTACAAAGTCTTAAAATACGTAATTTTTTATAACACTTTATTCATCTTTCCTAGTTATGCTCAATAATATTATTACTTCATATTAACTAGTCTGTCATTAACAGAAAGAGGAGTCTTAGTAGAGTCTTTGTTTATTGTACTTGTTATAAAATGAATATTGTCCTACCCCTCCAGCATAAATATCACTAATTTCTCTTTAATTTAAAATTAAAGTACTATAACTGTTTACAAAATTTAATTTGGCAAAAAAATCAAAGGGCACAAACAAAATAGAGACTTATTCGTTTGGTTGAAACAGAAATATGATTTTAATTAGCTTAGATATGAAATTGGCTTATTTAACCACGTTATTGAAAAGGGCTATGACAGAGCTACCGATGGGAATGACCAGATTTAAGGAGAAAAACACGGATAATGGTACTTGCCTAGATTCTTGTGCCTCTACTGCTCTTTAGGTGTTGATTTTACCCTACGACAGACAACCTTTGTCATCATGGCAGGGAGTGCAACTAATGATAGTGTTGAGTTTGCATACTTAAATCTTGCCACCAGAAGAGGGAAAGGGTTTCTTTCCTCTCCATTTTCCCTTCTTTCTACTAATATCCAGTAAGAAGAATTCCAAGAGATGCCTAGAAAATACTTAGCTTAGGTCCTATGCTTGTCTTTGAACCATCACTGTCCTCAGTTTCTATAGCTTGGCTTAAATCCTATGTCTCTCTTTGGACTGATCACAGTGGTTAGTTTCTCTAGGGAAGGGTATTCTTTTTGGCCACATTAGATGCTAGCCATGGGATTAGGGTCCGTGAATAAGAGAAGAGGAGAGAAGGACAGTTGGACACAGGAAAACAATTACCCCTGTATTTTACCCCATAAAACTTTTCTTTCACAAGTCAGTCCTATTCTACTTCCAACATATTTTACTATTGTTTCATACCCTTATCCATGTCAAAGTACACTTAGTCTTTTCTCCAAATGTGCCATGTGTTCTTATGACTCCATGTTGCTTTCTTGCCTAGAAATACATTCTGTTACACAACCTGTTACTGTCTGCATTTTTTAAAACTTTTTAAAAAATGTTTTATTTATTGATGAGAGAGAGAGAGACAGCATGAACAGGGGAGGGTCAGAGAGAGAGCAAGACACAGAACCTGAAACAGGCTCTAGGCTCTGAGCTAGCTGTCAGCACAGAGCCCGACACAGGGCTCGAACCCACAAAGCATGAGATCATGACATGAGCTGAAGTCAGACATTTAACCAACTGAGCCACCCAGGCACCCCTGTATGCATTTTTAAAGAAACAAGGATCACCTCTCTGCATTCTCTCTTTCTCTTTCCCTCCTCTCTCTCTCTCTCTCTCTCTCTCTCACACACACACACACACACACACACACACACACTATGGGGTTTCCTTCAACTCATCTGGAAATAAACAACCTCAACGTCTTAGAGCAGCTCCTCTGCATTCATCCTGTTAAAACCATTCTTGTTATGCATATTCTGTTACACCAAACTCTGATAAACTCTAGTTCAGTTGCTATGCATTATACTTACATACTTTTACTTTACTACATCAAAAAATAAGCCAAAAACATTTCTTGAATGAGCAAATGAAAATCAACATCTTCTAAGGTTTACAGTTCAAGCCGATAATCTGTCAATATTGATTGACTGTCTGTTCTCCCAGGAAGCGGTTCTAATGCATGCCTAGGAATGTCCTCACTTTTCCAGCAGTCTAAGATAGAAAGAAGAACCACTGGACATGCTCTTTAGCTGTTAATTATCTTTCTTTACTTCCTAAATCCTGAAAGAGAGTAGAATACTCTCATCTGTATTTACTGCATTATTTAAAAAAAATTTTTTTTAATGTTTTATTTATTTTTTGAGAGAGAGAGAGAGAGACAGCATGAGCAGGGGAAGGTCAGAGAGGGAGGGAGACACAGAATCTGAAGACAGGCTCCAGGCTCTGAGCTAACTGTTAGCACAGAGCCCAACGAGAGGCTTGAACCCACAAACTGTGAGATCATGACCTGAGCTGAAGTCTGACGCTCAACTGACTGAGCCACCTAGGCACCCCACTGCATTATTAATTAGAGGGAAGTTCATTATAAACTGTTTCCATAAAAGCGGGTGAAAAGAGAGGGTAATAAATAAAACGCAAAAGAGGTAGATTTCCTTTTTGCCTCTTATGGACATATTGTGACTGTACAGTAATGGATTATTTCATAGGAAAGAAATGTTTTCTGTCATCTCTCTGATTTTGTTTGCTCCCCCCTGCAGAATGCCTTCCCTGTTATGCAGCATGAACACTTATTTGTGTTTATCATTAGTTTAGAAAACTCCTTGGCGAGAATCAGCCTGTCATAGATAGAAGGAATATATCTTCTCTGTAAAGAAAGTAAACATTGGGGATTCTTTAATATAGTGGGTTCATATCTTATGAGATGCTTGTCAAAAAGATAAATCAAGGAAAAACACAAACAACCTGAGCACCCATAAAATAATCATAGCAGAAAAATGGTGCCATAGGAATGGACACATTTAAAGAATATGCTTGAGAGTGGTGCAGTTGGTGGAAGTACATGGACGGTCCACAGAGGTGCTGAGGCAGAAGAGCGTCATTTAGGTCATGCTATAGTACCACAGTGAAGGGCTCTTTTTCTAGATAGCTGTGTATCAGAAGCTTCAGCGGTAGCACATAGAGGCAGTTGCAAAATTCTCCCAAACAGAATCCTTTAATCATATCTTAGTTATGTGAGACTTTCATTTGGATGAGTGATACATAAAGGAAACAGTCAAAAACATAGCTATGGGTATTTTGGGATGGAGAGATATACCACAGAATGGAAGATATGTTCATGCTTTTACATCAAATATTTATTTATTTGAGAAAATTTCACCAAGTACTAACTATTGTTAGTTAACTATACTAACAATTAACTATATCCTACCATTTTGAAGAAATAGGTTTGTCAAATGGAAAAAGACAGGGTAGATATATTTGATGATGATGATGATTATGACGACGATGATGATAATGATGTAGGAAATTCTTTCAAACTCATTGGCTTAAAACAATGTCCATTTATTTTTTCATGGTTAATTACACCAGAAATCTGGGCATGGTATGACTGGGTTCTCTGCTCAGGGTTTCATGAAGCTGAAATCAATGTATGAGCTGGGCTGACTTCCTACCTGAAACTCAGGGCTTCTTTCAAGCTCATATCATTGTTAGCAGAGTCCAACATCTGTGGTTGTAAAACTGAGGTCCCTGCCTTGTTGCTGCCTGTTGGCTGAGGGTTGATGTCATCTTCTAGAGGCTGCTTTTATGTCTTTGCCACATAGCCGTCTCCATCTCAAAGCTAACATGGGAGAATCTCCCTCAGGTCAAATTTCTCTAATATCAGGAAGGGTCATATTCCATTAAAGGATTTATCTGATTAGGTCACTCTCTTTTGAATAATTCAAAGCCAACTGATTATTAACTTAATCATAGAAATGATAGTCCATTATATTCACAGTTTTACCTATACCAGGGATGAGAATATTGGAGGAAGTCTTATAATTTTTCCACCACAGTGGATCTCTGTTTTAGGAAGTTGACTCAGGAAAAATAATGAGTGATAGGTTAGAAAAATGTGGAGATACAGCTAATAGGAGTCATTTTGTGTAACATTTGCCATCACATGGTAGGGGCTTCATAGAGCATGGTGCTGAAGATTCGCCAAGATGGAAAGATCCTCACAATTAGGCACAGGAGAGGCTTGGCAACAAATACAACACGTGTTTATCATCCTTGACTTTTAGAAGGCATCCAGCTCATCTGGTAATAGACATTGCCAGCTTGGATCAGAGCAGGTACATTAGGAATAGAGAAGATGTGCACACCATGTGGCTGGGATAGACCTTTGACAAGGAAGTCAGGAGGAATGAAGATGATTCTGCTCTGGAGCCTCTCAGGCAGGCAGTCCCCACAGGTCACCTCAGGCAACCAGGGGTGCAACAAGAATCTGGAATAAGAGGACATCTGTGGCCTACACAGGAGTCTCATGGGCCAAAGCATCTCTCTTAGCAGAAATTAATTCCTATGGGATTAAGCCAAAATTTTTTGATAAAAAAAGTCCGAATGTTGCCCACATCCCATAGTGGCTTGTATTTACTGTAGACACCATGATCTGCTGTGCCAATCTTGTTCTTTGTCTTGGATCACATTGCTCTCCATCGATATTTCTTTTCGGAGTCTCCTTCCATATAATCTCTTTTCTTGGTCCAGGGAGTTTTCCCCGTGAGTTTTCTCTTTCTCTACTAATCAGACAGTTTCATGGAATGTCTTCTCAAAGTCTGGCTATTCATTTACCAGGACCGAACTGCAAAAAGAAATTTTTTTCTCCATTTTATGTTCTATCTCTTTACCCCAACTTCCTATCGTTCTAACTGTTATGAACAGGTATGACATGTATGTAAAGACACTTGAGAGCTGTTAGGCATCTAGGTCCAGAGCTCAGGAAAGAGGGTCAGAGCTGGGGACTTGTTATTAAAATGTAAATCTTCACTTTTAATTAACATCAGCATTAAAAAGAAGTCTCTGACTTAGCCACATTGGTGAAGGGAAAAGGAAATGAAAAGTATCACAGTGTTAGCAAAACAGTTTTGTTTACATCATTAACATTTGTAGCCCTGTGCCAGTTTGAGCTTTTGGGAGTCCACTGAGATTAGTTCAGCATAAAAATATAAAAAGCTGCAGTTAGAGCAGCCTCCATTGGTTTAGCATCTACTTTGCACCAAGTCATTTATACATTTAGCAATAATGTTGAAGTTCTTTAAGCAAATGGACTCTGGAGACAGAATATTTGGATCCAAATATCAGTTTTCAACTTACTAACTATATGATCTTCAGTACATTGCTTAGCTTTTGTGTCTGTTTTCTTATCTATAAGATGAGGATAATAATAGCATTTGTCTCCAGATTTTTTCTGCAAATAAATCATACCACTTAAAGCACTTACAATAGTGCCTTGTACATTGTACATGGTAAAAAAGAAAACAAGTAAATCGTAACTGGTATTATTCATACTTCCAGTTTGCATCCACAAATTATCCAGCAAGGAAGGGAGGATTTTTGAATTTATCAGTGAGAAAACTCAGGCCCAGAGATATTAAACAAAACAAACAAAAATTGTCAAATATCTCAGAGTGAGAAAGAGAGGAATTGCAGTTTGAATCCTGTTGAGTGACTCTGGTGATCATGTCATCTCTACTCTGCTGTGATCTTCTGTATTTGTTCCCTATATTTGCAATAAATACAGATGTTGACACTTAAAATATTTCTCTTTCTCCTGAATGCTTATTTTAGACTAGATATAATTGATATCCATCTAACACAGTGTCTAGTGCACAAGGGCTCCGTAAACAGGAGGCAGCTGTAATCATTATATATTTCACTAGGAGCTATTTAGGACTGACCTAAATGGATACAGTGATCTAAATTTTTAGTAGATCCACACAGTTTACCTTTCCACTGGTAATTGTCTCACACATACAAAAAAAAAAGTCTTTTTGGGGGGGACAGATTTTATTGATAATAGGAATAAGGATTACACTTCATTCTTATTTCCTTATTTTACATTTATATTTGATGATAGAGAACTTGGACGTGGTAAAATAGTAGGCCACCATATACAATAAATCAGTGAATAATGGACAAAAAGTTCTGGTTTTATTCTTGGTTTTCTATTGGAAATACCAAAGAAATTATAGTATGGAAAAGTCAGATACACTAGCTATAAATAAGCTCTTTAAATAACATTGAAGATTATTTTATAGATGTTTTTAATTTGCTTTTTGTGGTATACAGTTATATGAATGTTAACACATGCATAGGCTTGTGTAAGTACTAATACAGTCAGGATACAGAGCGATTTCATCATCATCATCCCCGAAAGCTCCCCTCAAAGGTTATTCTTTAAGTAAATCTTTGGAAAAAAATAAAAAGGTTAAAGTCAGAGATACAGGAAAGAATAGGAAAAAAAAATTGAAAACTCGAACAAAATCTGAAGACCTAAGATTTTATCCTGACTCTGCTGCTAATTATCTGTAATTTTGTGATCCTTCATACCTCTTTTTTAAAAAATTAATGTTTATTTATTTTTGAGAGAGAGAGAGACAGAGTGTGAGCAGGGGAGGGATAGAGAGAGAGGGAGACACAGAATCCAAAGCAGCCTCCAGGCTTCAAGCTGTCAGCACAGAGCCTGAAGTGGGGCTCAAACCCACGAATGATGAGATCATGACCTGAGCCAAAGTCAGATGCTTAATCAACTGAACCACCCAGGTGCCCACCTTTCATATTTTTTTTTAAGTCCAGTTTCTTCATCTTTAAAGTAAAATTAAGATAAATGAGTTCTACTACTCTTCCTTGATTTTGAATTCCAGAATCATGATTCTGGGTTAAATCATGTGAACCTAAACATTTCAGAAAGGATTATTACCTTAGTTATTAAATAAATATACGTCCATCATTCTTTTCATATGACCTACTTCTGAGATGTACTCTTTAATCTTATGTTTATATCCATTTCTTAATCTAACTATTGGAAAGGTTTCCATAGCACATAAACTACATAAAATTACATTTTCTTTAATTCCCTTTGGAAAGAATTTGAATTACTGCTTCATCACTGTAGTGACATTTTGCCACATTGCTACTTTCATGTGATATTTAAATTGATAAATTGTAATAATTTTTAGTAGCTCATCTTCAACCAAAGACGATAAGACCAGAAGAATAACAAGTGACATGAGAAACTCCAACTATTTTTTACATGCTGTTCTGTTTATTGCATTTCCTGGAAGTTGTGTTAATCCACCGGCAAGGCAAGGTGAAGGAAAATATGTGCATCCTCCACCCAAGGTTTTCTACAGGATTTATGTTTCAACCATTTTAACAGATGATTTAAATCAGGGCCATTTCCCTTTTCATCTGTGTTGTTTCCTCTGAACTCCAGGAGACACTGTGTGATTGAGAAGTACACATTCAGCATCTGGAAAACTCCAGCTTTTTGTTTATTGCTTCGCAGGCTAAATTTTGTGAGATTAGCGGCAGAACATTCCCTCATTATTTCACTGAATCTCCTTTTCCCTGATGATCATTTAGCATCCCCTATAGGTATGAAGTTCTGGCAGGAATGTGGCCTACTGTGGACTGCCCAGAATCCAGGGCCAGTCTTGCTTCAGGGAAGGGAGAGTACACTGTGGGAAATGAGCAGGGGGTCCCTGTTCCTGTGTCAAAGGTGATGGAGATTAACTGTGAATGTGTGTGAGTTGAAGTGAATGCGTGTCAACTCTGTTCATGTCTCGACTGCCAGCGAATGAGTGGAATCTACCTCTTTCAGTGTCAATTTGTCAGTAGAAACAGTGACTCTAGGCCTAGAGACTTTTGGTTGGACTCAAGGGAAGCCACTGAGTAGAAAGAATGGTTATGAATTAGGTGTGAAGGGTCTTGGCCCTAGCCTGCTTGAGCCAATTGGGGGCCTATTTTGACCATCACCACTGAGTTCAAGCATGAGTTCTGTTAACCAAGAATCTTTCTACAGCCTAAGGGGATGCTGTAGGAGACTGGCTGTTTAGATAAACATACCCTTGATATGTGTGTGTTCAACCTTGGAAGACTCGGCTATTTGCAGGAAACCCTAAAGAGAACATGACATATGAGTTTTTAAATGTAATTTAACGTATGGATTTAAATACTCTACACTGTGAGACTGGTATGTGGGACTAAGTTATTAACTTATGAGTGCATCTAGCCAACTGTAAGCCTCTGTATTGATATATTTTGCATTCTCCATGTGTTACTGTATAGCTTTTAATGTAATGACTTAAGCATTTTTCTTTGTAGTATGCATGGACAGATACATTCAGAAAACATGAGACTCTGGACAGAAATTATATTTGTTAAAAACTCAGGGGTCTTTATAAAGATATATGTATTATAAACTTTACCAAAGATGTATAGCTATAGATTCCCCCAAATATTAAAAATCTACTGTTGTGTTATTAGTGTTATTAGTATGATGGTAAACCATTAGCCTCTAATAATTCAAAGTAGAGATGATCTTTTAGTACCATGTAATAGTCCTTTAGCCCTGCAATTTTGCAACTATTATATATACTATCAGAGAAAAAGAACATGTATATGTTATATGCATATTAATTTGCACATTAAAATGCAGTGCTAACAAATCTATAGGTTTCAGTTAAGCTTAGATTCAACTGCATCCAAGAGAATTATTTAAAACAAATATGGGGCACCTGGGCGGCTCAGTTGGTTAAACATTCAACTCTTGATTTTGGCTCATGTCATGATCTCACGGTTTCATGAGTTCTAAACCTCAGCCCTGTGTCAGGCTTTGCACCGAGCACATGGAGCCTGCTTGGGATTATCCCTCAGTCTCTGGTCCTCCTTCTGCTCATGCTCTCTGTCTCTCTCAAACTTAATAAATAAACTTTAAATAAAACAAATTAATAGTGTCTTCAATTAGGTGAACTTTAATTTTCCTTCTATGTGAAATTTGAAGGTTGACAGTCAAAGGATACTTGGTAGCTCCATGAGGTTGTGGTGGAAAAAGGTCTCTTCTTTTCTGGACTTCTAGCCTCACATGGGTCTTTGCCACTGCTGGACGTCTCCTCATTGCATTCACATATGAAGCAGCAGCACTATGATTGCATTACAGGGGGCAGAACTTAGCTGAAAGAAGGATCAGGAAATGACAGTTTTCATTCTAAGTGACAATGAATTGAGCTGAAAGTTGGGGTTTTGTTACCAGGTTGGGAAAGGGAGAATGGATATTGTAGGAGGCAATTAACACTATCAACATAGTGTATGTGAAATATTTATAGAGTTTCATTTCTCTCTTAGTTTTTATGTAAACACTAAATATAATAAGAAGTTTTACTATTTTCTTTCCATATACAAATGGGTCATTTATGCACCTGCTGGGGTGTGGCCCCTCACATTGGAGGTTTGCTTTCTAATTCAACTTATGAGAGAAGCAGAACTGGAAAATACCCTTCTCCTCCTCCACTCCTGGAGGGGATTACTTGGGCAGCACTGCTGGCCACCCCTGTGTGTGTACACAGCGTGTACAGTCGCCTGTGTGTTATTCAGTGCTCTGCAGGGACCACTGCTTCAAGTGGGACTTCCCAGAGACCTGAAACACTTGAGAAGCCAGTTTATTTTTTGTAGACAAATGTAAAAAACCAGAAGACATTTATTTTATCAATATCCAGGCCAGACAAGTGTTTAATTAGTAGTCATTATGTGTTATATGCTTGCCATTACTTGCTTTTCCTTGAAGCAAATGAGATCTGAAATATTATAGAATTTTATTTGCGAATACCAACATATATTCTGTGGTGGTCCAGAAAAACTAACGAATTAGGGTGTCAGGATCAAGATCCTAGTAAATGTAAGAATTGACGACCCTGGATAATTTTTTCCCTTAATTGTGCTTGCATCGATGTGCCACTATCCAATTGAAAAGTGTTCAAACATATATATTTTTTTCTCATTTGATCCTCAAAAATATCCTCAAGGTAGTCTGAAAAGTATGGGACTAATATAAAATGAAGTGATTTCAGAGTTGGTGATCACATGTTCTAAACTCTTAAGGCCCTGAGAAATAAAATAATTTTCCCAGTGCCACACAACTAGTTAGGAATATAGCGGCAAACACACATCTTCTGTCTCCTGGGAAATATGCTTTGTAAACACTTGTTTGTATTTACCCAGAGATATCAACTGCAAGTGAGAGAAGCATTTACTATTAAAATAATGTCATTCTGGGGACACCTGGGGAGCTCAATCAGTTAAGCCTCTAACTTTGGCTCAGGTCTTGATTTCACAGCCCATGAGTTTGAGCCCTGCGGGCTTTGTGCTGATAGCTTGGAGCCTGGAGCCTGCTTAGGATTCTGTGTCTCTCTCTCTCTCTCTCTCTCTCTCTCTGCCCCTCCCCCGCTCATGCTCTGTCTCCCTCTCTCTCTGCCTCTCCCCCGCTCATGCTCTGTCTCCCTCTCTCTCTGCCCCTCCCCCGCTCATGCTCTGTCTCCCTCTCTCTCTGCCCCTCCCCCACTCATGCTCTGTCTCTCTCTGTCTCTCTCTGTCTCTCTCACTCTCTGTGTCTCTCAAAAATAAATAAACATTAACAATTTTTTAAATGTCATTTTATCTTGAATATTATTTACTTAACCTCTGTACTTTCAGTGAGTACATGATCTTAATAGTGTTGAGTATATTAGAAATACATTGTTCAGTACAGTAGCCACTAGTTACATGGGGCAGTTTAAATTAACTAAAACAAGGGATGCCTGGGTGGCTCAGTGTGTTCAATGCCTGACTCTTGGTTTAAGAGATCAGATTATGATCTCACAGTTTGTGGGTTCGAGCCTTTATTGGGCTTTGGGCAGATTGCATGGAGCCTCCTTGGGATTGTCTCACTTCTGTGCTCTCACTCTCTCCCCTGCTTGTGCTCTCTCTGTCTCTCTGTCTCTATCTCTCTCTTTCTCTCTCAAAATAAATAAATGAACTTAAAATAATAGATTAACTAAAATAAAAAATCCAGTTCCTCAGTCCCACCAGCTACATTTCAAGTGCTCAATAGCCAGATCTGGCTAGTGGCTTCTGTCTTTGACAATGCAAATTATATGACATTTCCATCATCATAGACAATTCTATTGGACAGGGTCATGTTAGAAGACTATCCTAGTTATTACTTCTTGGTGAGTTATGATTACATTCTTTTTTCAGCTGGTGCATGGGGGTGACAGGGACGGTGAACAAACAAACTAGCAATAACAAAAGGGCTTAGAACATAGTTAACTCTCTAAGAAATATTTTTTCCTCTTCAAAAGAAAATAAGTATGTATGAAATTAGGATAATAATTGCCACTAAGCACATAAATGGTTTCTGAGAAGTCAGCAGAATGGTTATTATTAGATGGTACTCTAGATAAGCTTTTCAGGGAAGACATTTTATTTTTTATTTAAATTTTTTTAATGTTTATTTTTTTCTGAGAGAGAGAGAGACAGAGCATGATCAGGGGAGGGGGACAGAGAGAGGGAGACACAGAATCTGAAACAGGCTCTAGGCTCTGAGCTAGTTGTCAGCACAGAGCCCGAAGTGGGGCTCAAACTGGTGAACTACAAGATCATGACCTGAGCTGAAGTCAGACACCCAACTGACTGAGCCACCCAGGTGCCCCTAGGGAAACCATTTTATTAAATTTATTTTATTTAAAAATTTTTTAATGTTTTACTTATTTCTGAGAGAGAGAGAGAAAAAGAATGAACAGGGGAGGGAAAAAGAGAGAGGGAGACACAGAATCTGAAACAGGCTCTAGGCTCTGAGCTAGATGTCAGCACAGAGCCCAAAGTGGGACTCAAACCCACAAACTGTGAAATCATGACCTGAGCATAAGTCGGATGCTTAACTGACTGAGCCACCCAGGCACCGCTAGGGAAAACATTTTAGATCATAATTTTTATCAGCAGTAAAGTGGTTTGGGGACAGTGTTGGTTTCAGGTCCCTATCAGTGAAGTTTTAAGTACTTTGAATGAATATGATTTTCAACAGTGGGAAGTTGAGCATGGTACTCTTTCAGAAAAGGGAAAAAGAGAATTACCTAGGGAGGAGAAGGAGAGAAAGCTGGGTTCTGTTATTTAGAATTAAAAGGCACATTTACTCATGCACATGTGATCACATCCTCACAGGCCTTTGTTCTGATTGAGCTGCCACGTTCAAATTCATTTTTAATACTTTTACAGGGCACTATTGGGCATTTGACAGGACCTGGATGGTGAATTAAATTATCCTCTCACCAGTTATTAGGTGGCCTCTGTGATCTTTGACCCTCCCATCCAGCTTCATAGCCTTAATGTGAATTATACTGACACACTGGAAAATTGTTGGGGACTTTGAGGAGAGAATCTAATTGTAGAGGAAAACCACGGAAAAACAATGGAGGAAAAAGGCAGTAAGTGTATATGAAATCAAAGAAAGAAAATCTCAATGTAGAGTGACAAGGAAAAAGACATTTCTCAAAGCAAGATTTGAATTTCTTCTGAAGCATAAATGGGATTTTGAGAAGGAGAAAGAAAAGTAGGCTCTTCTGAGTCGATAATGAAGAGTCCTGAAGATGTAAGTGAATGTGCTTCCTTCTGGCAAGAATGGAGATTTGGGACAGACCATGGAAAGGCCCAGGGGACGACAGCAGAGTGTATGTTTGGTTGGTGATAACAGCATTGACTGGAAGGTGGGACACGGCAAGGATACAGAGAAGCTTGAAAGCAAAGGTGTTGGCTATGGACGCTGTTATCAAACACAGCTTTGTTGACTCTTAGTTGGAGAAAGGAGTGACCAAACTGGTCTTTTAAGACTTGAGGGTGTTCGTGTGGATCAGGCGGAGAATGACAGTAGAGACCAGAGGGTACTGCTATAACTAAGAAGTCAACTAATATTTACTGAGCACCTACTATTCTAGGCCCCAGAGATATAATACTGACAGGCCAGAGACTGATTTTGAGAGCAATGGGGGAAGACCACAGGTTATGAAGAAAGGAAAGAGTAGTTAGAAAATATAGGAGGTTTATAAATCTCTCATATTTGAGAATGCTGACATAAAAAATAAAGAAATTCTTTTCACTTTTAGGCCATTTATATGATCATATATGTTTGTAATCCCTCTTTTCTCTAAACTCTTTATAATATTGAAGGTGTGGTATTTCCATGGAAGGTGTGGTCCTGAAGGAATAACTGTCCTTTTTTTTAGCTCTTGCCTTATGCCAGGAGCTCAGCGAAGGAACCTGGTAGCTCCGGCTGGAAACTCTAAAAGGAAATCTCTGCCTTTACTTTTAGGCAATCTGAGGGCAGGTGCAGCAGTCACTGTGGGCAGCAATGGCAAGTGTGACAATCACTGTGACTGTTTATAATTAGAAAACAACAGGCTCCCAGTGATTCATTCACCAAACAATAGCAACAAAGTGTTGACCCCGCCCCCCACCAAAACCAAAACCCAACCCAACCCAAACAAACAAACAAACAAAAACACAACTTTTCAAATGCCTTCCTTATGTCCTGAAGACACAGCGGTCAGCAGTCAGGTAATAGAAGGTATTTGGTGGGGAGTGCCCACGGAACATAGAGCCGCATTTGATGCTGATGCTCTGGGTGTATGCTGCAGGCTTCCTTGTCTATAGAGTCCCCTGCATTTGCACCCTGGAACGGGATGTAACCATCCACATTGAAAAACAGATTATCAGACAACTGAGGACAATAGTGGGACAACCTTTTTATTCCTCCATCTCTAGCATCCCTGTTCCTAAAAGCTAACATGTATTCTTTTTTCAACCTATCTTCTCTATAAATTTGGGTCCCTTTTCTGTAATTATTCTGTAGAACAAGGCTAATATGATGCAAGAAAAATGAAAGTAGGTCTATACATAGAGGCTTAATATATTGTTAGTTTCAAAACTGTTTTGTACATACACACCTGAAAAGAAAAGTCAGAGTTTTCTAGTTTTCACTTTGGATCAGATTGACAAACCAGAATAAAATCTACATTCTCTAGGGACCAAGAAATTTAACTATCAGGCCAAGGTTGGTGTTGCGCTTTATGTCAGGCAGGACCGGAACTCGTTAAAAACATGTGAAGCTACATGACATACATATTAACACACACATGACAATCTATAAATGCTTTATATTAACTTAATCAATTGACTTAATCAAGTAGAGAGTACTGAGTGTGCAGTAAAGAAGTTACCGCCATAGCCTTTAGTATAGTTTATTTGTATGTTTGCCTATATTCAATTTTATAGCTAGTTTCATATTTAAATAAAATGCTTATTTGCTTTCTGCATATCTCCACAATATCCAACCAAAGAAGGGAAGGATTACATAAATGATTCAATATGCATAAGGTGGAATTTATGTAGCATTAAAGCATATGATTTTCCCTTTAAAAATATTTTTAAGGGGATATACTCATGACAAAAGGTTCAGTAAAAATATCAGAGTATAACATTATATTTCCAGTAGAATACCACATATGTAAGAATGAAAATAATGTTATAGGATATAGCATCAGTTAATTTTATTGATATAATATTATGTAGATTTATTTTACTTACACTTTAGATTTATTTTTTAATGTTTTTGGATTTTCTAATTCCCCTTATTCTTACAATAAGAAAAAGAAGCAAAACTAGGACTTAAAAAAACCATTTTTAAATCATTGCTTTTCTTTGTGTTTTAAATAACTTGCCTTTGATATTGTCATTTTCAGTACTTCTCATTTTATAAATTGATGTGAATTCAGAGTAAAGTGATTCCAGTGTTCTTTCCCTAATGAGACAGAAATATTGCCAGCAGCTTCCTTGTGGGACTCTCAATGCCGGCATGTTGCATATGAAAAGACTGAAAAATTCCGTTAGCAAACATTCTTAGGATCTGAAATATTTGAAGATATGTATTTGAACAGCTGTGTTTTAATCTCCTATTTTTAAACTGTTTAGCTCTTCTTGATGCAGGAAGTATGTCTTGGTGTTGGTTTTTATTAGAATGGTTATGTTCACAACCAATTTCTATGGAGTTAGGGGCATTTGTTTATCAAGTTGTAGGCTCTTGTTTACAAAAGAGAATTAGCTCCCAGCTCATTGGAACTTTAGTTCCTATTGCCTGTTATAGCTCTTTGTATTCCAGAAAAAGGCACAGTAAAGACAGACAGTAGATATTTTACCACGGTGAATACAAATTGTTAATGAGTTACCACTGACTCTTAAAGGACACATCATGCTATTCATTGAGTTTCCCAAAAGAAAGATGCTTACAGATAAAGGGATTTATATGGCAGCAAGTCTATTTTTGAAACTTGCTGACATTCCCCTTCCAGAATTTAATCCTGTCTCAGAAGGGATTATCTAGTTTAGGATAAAGGGGAGTTTTGAGTGATTCAAAGAGTCATTCAAGTAAAAAATTACCTAGGTCTTAGTCATCTAAATTTGGGCATTTATCTCAATTATTATTTCTCCTGACATTCTCTGAAAAGATTGTAAAATTTATTGTGAAATGTTTAAGACTGATATTAGCCTCATTTAAGCTCTAACTCTAGTAAATGGTGGCACCACTGATTTACATAGTTCTCCATATGTAAAAGCATGGAATTTGCAGGACGTAAAGACATGCCTTTTGAAGAAATCAGAGCCCTCTTAATTTGGACATTAAGCTGCATACAAATAAACAGGAAATCTCATATGTGCTCGTATAAGATCGTCCTAGAGTTGCAGTCCTTATCCTTCCAGCTGGAGCAAGGACTTTTCATTCTCTTCAGTGTCACCTACAAGCTGATGTTGGGAGGGTTGAATGACATGATGTAATTCCCCTAGCTCCATACTTGGTCCATCATAACAAAAGCTTTTAATGACTGAACAGTAGGTTTAGAGCCCAGGCAGAAAAAGATGATGCTTGTTTGAGGGTAACTAAGATGACATTAATCCTGGAGGCCAGAACAAAAAGCACAGAATCATGCCTTTTAATCTGTGTAGTTGTGAAACCTGTAGGGAGATGGGAATGGTCCCTGACTTGGCATAGTCTAAGTGCTTACATTTTTGGTCTCCACTTAATACCAAAGAGCTGGCAGGGACAGGTTTACTGTTTAGCTGTTGCAAAGACCATTCACTAAGGGGTATGATGGCTTTAAAGCCTGCACAGTCTTTAAAACTTGATGCCTTGGATAAATGTCAAATAGCTTTATTGTAGTTATTAAGCTACAAGTGTCTAAAGAAATGTGGAGTGAAAATTAATTTATTTTAAACCTTTATTAGAGTTATCCTTTGTTGTATAACAAATCACAAAATTTACTGGCTTAAACAAACACACATGATTCATTATTTCTACTGGATGGTGTTTCTGTTGGTTTTTCCTGGACTCGGTCATTCAGGGAAGGGGTGAGCTGGAGTTGGCCTCAGGGTAGACTGGCCCAGCTGTTGCAGTTTCCATCCTGAGCTTCTCCACCTGAAGTGGGCTCAGTACACAATCCCAAGAGGGCAAAGGAGAAGCTGCAAAGTCTCTCGAGGCGTGCACTCTATACGTCACATAACATCACTTCTTCCATATGTTATTGGTCAAGGCAAATCACAAGATCAGTCCAAACTCAAGGGAAGGGAAAATAAACTTGACCTCTTAATGGAATAAGTGGCAGAATCAAATGGCCAGTGAACATTGGAGTCATTATTGTAGCCATATATGAGAAGAAGAATTAAAAAAATAAAAGAATCTACCTCAGCATTTCACAAGAAGAAGTCAGATGGATTTACAAGGAAAGTGATGCTAGGTGACCAATATAGGGAAAACTGTTGATGTGAAGAGTGGAAGCAAAGAACTCCTTTGAATGCCTAAACACTGGAACATTGCCAAGTTGATTGTTTACCATGATTAGAATGACTAATGTCCAGATTTATTCAGGACAGCTTTGTTTATATCTACTGGACTAGAGAAACAATAAATATAGCTTTCTCTTTTCCTCTCAAAATATCCAGCTTTGGTTAATAGATGTTACATTCACATTAAGTATACCTTGACTAAATACATTTTGCACCTTGATATTCCATTGTGCTATGGTAAACATCATGTTGACAAATCATGTTGACTAATCTCTGACATTTCCTCATGACAGCAGATACTTTGGAGGAGGAATGTATCTGGAGAAGAAAAAATTATCAAAAAATTCACATCCAGGAATTTCTGTCACTGATACATTAGTTTGTAACTGTGACAGCTATTAGCTAGAAAGTGCGCATTGAGTGAGACCATTGGAGCTGCCCAAGGACTAACTTCATCAGAGAGTAAGAATCAGAAACAAGTAGGCAGAGAGAGAGAGAGAGGAAATAGCACCAAGAGAGCAAAGACTTGATTTCTAGTTCCATATCACTGAACATTAGGTAACATGCCAAACCTCACATACTCCAACTTAAAACATAACTTCAACTAATTATTGTAAAAATATACCTAAATAGGCATTTCACTTAAAGGAAAATACAAATAAAGCAAAATAATGACAACAACAAGAACAGCATTATGGTAATATTCAAAGAAGTAAAAATGAAGCCATCTTGAGACAGTATCTTATGCAATTAATGACCCCTCTTTTTTGCCTGCCAGACTTTTAATATCTAAATGTTTGATATATTTTATGTAATTGGTTAATGAGAAGCAAAAGTGAAATTCCCAGCTATAAAGTCAGATTGGCTGGATTCGAATCAAGTTCTGCTTTCTCTTAGTGATATAACTTAGGGAAAATTACTTCTCTGTATCTCAGTTTTCTCATATGAGTAAATGGGGTTGAAGATCGTAATAATAATAATGTCTACTGCATATTAGTCATATCTACACTATCTTACATTTATGAGACAAATGAGTTAATAGAAATAAAGCACTCATAAGAGTCAGAGTACAAAACAATACAAACTAAACATTTGAAAAATATTGGCTATTATTTTATTGCTGTTGGCATTAGACATTGATACAAACGGTACTAAATGGCAACATATATCAAACACTATAGAAATGTTCTTCACTTTATCCCAATAAACAAACTTCTAATAATTCACTCCATGAAGTAATCCAACAGAAGGAAAAAGATCTATACTAAGGAATGGCTAATGCAGCGTTATTTTCCTGCCAGAGCAAGCACTTTATTTGCTTTATTTCCCAACTTTGTTTACGGTGTTTGAAGCACATGGGACTGTTAATATTGTTCTTCTTATGTTACAAATTAGACCTGGGATTCAGATTCTGATTGGTGAAATCCTAGATGCACACCAATTGGTGACGAGTTAAATGTATTATTATGGTATATCCATAAAGCAGATACTACGTAGCAGTTATTAAAAAGAATGAGGAAAAACAAAACAAAAGAATCTTGGTTTCTAATATCATTCTTTGATAAAAAGAACCAAAACTCTTTGGAGGAATGATTGATCTAAGGCTGGGGGAATGAATGCACTGGAATGTCTTGGATGGCCTGGAATGTTTTCTCCTGCCAGAAACTAAGAGGTGCCAACAACAACCAAAGTCAACAGCACCCTGACATACGCACACACAACGCTGGGGATGTGTCAGAGGGACACAGGAAGCAACTGAAAGAACTCCCAGTGGCTGAAGCTAGAATCATTTGAATAATAAAATAAAGTAGTATTGGATTATAAAGTATAAACTAAATATTCACAAATCGATACAGATATAAATGACCGAATAAAGAAATAAATAGGGGAGGAGCAACTGGGTGGCTCGGTCAGTTAAGGTCTCACAGTTCATGGGTTTGAGATCTGCATTGGGCTCTGTGCTGAGAGCTCAAATCCTAGAGGCTGCTTTGGATTCTGTGTTCCTCTCTCTCTCTACCCCTCCACTGCTCACACTCTATCTCTCTGTGTCTCAAAAATAAATAAACATTTTAAAAAAAGTAAAAAGGGGAACATAGATAAATCTCCTATGTAGAAGAATTGCAGAATAGTTTATGTAGATACTCTGCCTTCAAAGTACATCATAATTCCCACTCCTTAAATGTGGTCTGCACATAGTGAGTTTCTTCCAAAAACTACAGTATGGAAAGGAGGAAAGAAGAGTAACTGTTAGAAACCTGACTAAACATACCCTATCCAGGTGATCGAGGTTAACATTAAAAGTAATACGTCATGCTGATAATATGCACCCTTGATATGACTTGATGAAAATGACAATTTGCTTCTGTGGGCTTCCTCCCCAAGTCCCAGTCTAAGCATGAGAAAAGCATCAGACAAATCCCAACTGAGTAACACTTCATAGAATAACTGACCAGTCTTTCCTAAGCTAGTTTTCAAAAACAGGGAAAGTCTGAGAAAATGTCATGGGCAAGAGGAGACACAATGCCTAAATGAAGAAAGGTATACTGAATAGGATTATGTGATTGAAAAAGGGTATTAAGTAAAAACTAAGAAGTCTGAATTAAGTATGAATTTTTAGATAATAATAATCAATATTGGTTCACTAATGCTAATAGCTAAACCATACTAGCATAAGAATATTAATAATAGTGGAAATGGGATGTTTAAAAATTTTAAAACAGTTTTAGATATACAGACAAATTGTTAAGATAGTAAAGAGAGTTTCCATGCACATGTACCCCAATGTTCATAGCAGCACTCTCAACAATAGCCAAATCATGGAAAGAGCCTAAGTGTCCATCAACTGATGAATGGATCAAGAAGATATGGTTTATCTATACAATGGAATACTACATGGCAATGAGAAAGAAGGAAACCTGGCCATTTGTAGCAATATGGATGGACCTTGAGGGTGTTATTCTGAGCAAAATAAGTTAGGCAGAGAAGGACAGATATCATATGTTTGCACATATAGGTGGATTAGGAGGAACTAATTAACAGAGGACCATCGGGGAGAAGAAGGGGGGAATAGTGGGGGAGAAGGAGGGAGGCAAACCATGAGAAACTCTTGAATGCTGAGAACAAACTGAGGACTGATGGGTAGGGGGGGAGGGGACGGGGGATGGGCATGGTGGAGGGCACTTGTTGGGATGAGCACTGGGTGTTATATGGAAACCAACTTGACAATAAACTATTTAAGAAAAAAATAAAATAAAATAGTTTATTTTAAACACATTTTGTTATGTGTCCGCTCTCCCTGTCAGAAAAGGAGAGTACAGAGCATATAGAATGAGGAGGGTGAAGGACAGAATATACTGTTGGTTCTCAGGCTGTAACAACAGCTGGAGTTCTGGGATAAAGAGAATCATTTAATTGGCTGAGAGATGTTTTTAAGTTTATTTGTTTTGAGAGAGAAGAGAAAGCACAAGCGGGGGAGGAACAGAGAGAGAGAGAGGGAGAGAGGATTCCAAGTGGGCTTCGCACTGTCAGTGCAAAGCCCGATGTAGGGCTCAATCTCACAAACCGTGAGGTCATGACCCGAGCCCAAATCGAGAGTCAGACACGTAGCCGATTGAGCCACCCAGGTGCCCCCAAGAGATTATGTCTTAATTTTGATTGAAATAGGGGCGCCTGGGTGGCTCAGTTGGTTAAGCGGCTGATTTCGGCTCAGGTCATGATCTCACGGTTTGTGGGTTCAAGACCTGCATTGGGTTCTGTGCTGACAGCTAGCTCAGAGCCTGGAGCCTCCTTTGGATTCTGTATCTCCCTCTCTCTCTGACCCTCCCCTGCTCACGCTGTCTCTCTCTCTCAGAAATAAGTAAAACGTTAGAAAAAATTTTTTTTAAATTTTCTGATTGAAATAGAACTGTTTAAAATCTCATGATGCAACTGTTAGTGCTTGAAAAGAATCAAAAAAGGCTTTGAGACCTTTCTGGGGTATTCAGGGAAAGAAAGAGTTATCCAAAAGTGTGGGTTCCAAAGCTCCTTTACGAAACAAATAATATTGTTTCTTGGTGTCTCATCACAGTCCAGATAATTCAATAATCTTGTTAAATGAAATAGTTTTTGGATAAATGAATGAATCCACAAACAAACAGTATTTCAGGTGATCAAGTGAAGTCTCATGTGCTGTTTGTGTATCTGTCTCCTCCTTACAATTATCACCAGTATTTGTTTGCACTCATGTATTTACTCAGGGCTTTGTGTCTGGAAATTGGAAAACCTCAAAAGAGGTTGTGTTTGAGGTGAGGGATGAGAGGAGACAGATGTTTGGAAGGAATGATGAGTTATCCCTTCTGTATTCGGTTCCTTGGATTGGGTGGTGTCCTATGGGAGAAGAGGAAATACTCAAAGACGCTCTTCAGGAGATTATGGGGTTCTAGGAGAGAGGCGAGGCATCCTAGCTGTTGGGGTTGTTCATGGCCCAGTTCGAAAGTGTATCACAGAGTTCGGAAGACCACATTTCCTGGCTCTGCAAGGAATCAAGCACCACTCCAGCAAACCTAAGTTCAGCAGGTGTAGAAAGCTGCCTCGACACAGGACAAAAGTGTTCTCACAACTGCTTCATTCTGCAAGGTGGTGGTAAGACTCCCTTTTCCTAGGATTAGGACAGCAGGAGTAGTAAGTGGGAGCAGGAGAGAGGAGAGAGAATGTCTGTGGTTGATAAAATCCTTTTTCTATACCCTCAAAAAATAATTGGTGGAATCTTTAAGATGGGCGGATTGTCTTGCTTAGGCAGGTAGAGGCTCAGAATCATTTTAATTTTGGTCTAAAAGTAAATATGACCTCATTCAGTGAAAAAATATTGGCAAGGCTAGCCAGAAATATACATACATTCAATTTCATCTTTGGAGGTAAGAGGTGCAATATTATTCTTATATCTGTTTTTTAGATAAAGAAAATGAGGCCTAAATAAGTTCAGATTAAAGTCATACTGCTAACCAACTGGTAAAAGTGAAATGCAATTGTAGTAATTTATTCTCTGCATCATATATGTAAAACCCAATATATATGATAATTAATCTCCAGTTAGGGGAAATTGTACATTGAACATCAAAAGCAAATTGTACGATAAACAAACTGCAAAGGTCTTCGTGTGTTATGACAGACTATATTATTCATTTTGGTTTTATGGGGAATTTATGCGGGGAGCTGAGTTTTGTTTTGTTTTGTTTTTCCTGATTTTCACTTAGCAGTCATAGATCAACAAATGTAAAGAATGTCAGATCGGGAAGCTATATCCTGCCGCCTGCAAGTGGACTGGTCCATGCCCATCTTAGAAAGAGTTTTATGTTATACTCACCTTACTCACTCTCAAAAGGAAGACTTTTGCAAAAGAACCTCTTTTCTCTATGGTTCGGCCATATGCCTTATAGGTTGATTATGCTACTATTAATAACTAGCTCTTTTCCCTTTATGAGTCATTGAATTCTTTCTGGAACATCTCTAATTCCAGGTGACATAAATTTCAATTTGCATTTTTTCCCCTGGCTTCTCCCCCACACCCTGACGCACACACATAGCAAAATACTTTTTGAGCATATTACTTAAAGCTTCACAGGCCTTGGTTACCTGGGTTTCTTTCCACCCACTTGAACAAACGTAAGTAAAGCAATTGAAAGTGCATGTGCTTCTTTCTCTTCTCATATGTTTTTGTGGCTTCACTTGGTAGTGTTAATAAATGTAGAGTACAAATTCTAAGTCCAGAATTGTTTTAAATTCTTGGGCCTTTAAAAACTAATTTATAATTTTGTAACATCTCCTGTTTCTTGTGGCCATCCACGAGTAGATTTATTTTCTTAACCATTAGATGATTATGTTTTCATCAGATTAGGGAAATGAGTGGAGATGGTGTTCAAGACCAGTAGGGCCTTTACAGTAAGAACAAATTGGCAGCAGCAGGTGGAATGTGCTTGGAAGAGAATCAGCATGTACAGCGTGCACATGCCAAATTGCTGGCTAATACAGCAGTTGCTGGCTCCCACAATGCACAGTTGTAGCAGATCTTTTTATTTTTTTAAGTAGGCTTTTTCCTTGGCACGATTAATATTCCTTCACTTTAACACAATTGCAGAAGATGGTGAGCCTCTCATGCCAGCCATTATTTCTAGTAATTTCTTAGTAGCATCCACTGCATTATCCCTGGTCTCTGTAGATTCAAGATCAGCTGGAACAGGGGTCATATTGTTGCTGGACTTTGGCATAATCTCATACAAACACAATATATCTACATTGATGCCCAATTTAGAATAATTGTAGTAGTCTCTTTTCCCATCAGGTGATCTGAAGGAAGATTAATTATGGAAATAACTGTTATGGAAAGCATGTACCTCCCTTCTATTTCCTTGTAACCCAAATTCACAGTGAATCACTGTCTGCTGACCTTGATAATTTTAAAGAGAGCATAGCGATCAATAACCTGTTAATCTGACAGTAACTTGGGTAGTCTGTTTGCTTGCCCTTGATTTCCAATAGGATTTGAGAAGCTGGATCTGAGAGCTGTCTGCTCTATAGAAATACTTGAATGCTTTCCTTTGTGCAGTACCAAACTTGGGGAAAAATTCCCTAAAGCTCTTTGAGGAATATACAATATGTCTTTATTTTTGTCCTCCCAGATTTCATATCCTTTCTTCAAAGAGTAAACAAAAGTATATTTTTCTAAACCTGACAGCTTTTCCTCAGCTCTCTTTTCTTTGGTCCTGTTTTTTATACTCAAAAAAATGACAAGACATGCCACTCTCTGCCCCTTCTAGCCCATATTCTACACTATTTCAGACATAATTCTTACAGACATCTCACAGTGATGAAGTTAGAGAAAAGAGTCCTGAATTACTCTTTGATCTAAGGATGATGTTAAACATATTGTACAATTAGGAAGTGTCCTGAACTTGGGCCAGATGCTATCTAATAACATAAAGTTCCATCTATCAGTGAATGTATCAGGCCTGCTGAACTATGAAACAGCACCATATAATCTGACCCAGAATCTGAAATTGTGTGAGAAGTAGATTAAGTGATTTTAACACAGTTTATTTAATGTATCCCTCCCTGGTTTAAATTATATCACACAACAGTAGAGATTCTGCCTTTTCTAAGCCCATCAAATATTTCAGGCAATTTTTGAGGTGAAAAAAATACTAAAGAGAGAAGATTGGAATTCATTACATGTATTTGGCTTCTTTTAATATTTGGACACAAAAATGGGCCAAATAAACACATTCTTTGTAACCTGCACTGGGATACTTTTTTTCTTGGCAGAATCAACACCTGGATTTTAACCATATTTATCATATAAGGTCTTTAAGTCTCAGTTTTCCCCAAATTAACTATATCTCCTTAGAGATCCTTAATCAAGAATACTTTCTAACAATTAGATTTTCTTCAGATGGAGGTTTAATAGAGGGAGTAACAAAGAGAGAAAATAGTATGTTGGGCTTGTTTCATGTTAAGATAGGTGATATTTGGTGCAGACAGATTATGTGCCTTATACCAAGTGCTACGTTGTTTAAGGTCTCTGTAGTAATCTGCAAATGCAACAACCTCTTGATGCTTTTGAAGTTGGAATGTGGAATCTCAGTTAACACAGCTAGTAGGTGGCAGAGATAGGGTTGCAGCCCAAACGGTTCATCCACATCCGGGCTCTTCATGAGCCCTGTTTTCTTTACTGGGTACGTATGTGTGTCAGCGACCAGATTGATCAGCAAAGGCTGATTCTTCATTCCACGCCCCCGTCACTTTCCGTACTTTACCTTCAGGCTCTCAAACATACCAGAGTCTGTTTTGCCTTGAGGATCTTTGCGTTTGTTGGTGTCTGGTTTGGAACCTGTCTTCCTTCACTCATTATTGACTCCTTCTTATGCTTATGGCCTCCAGGGAGATGTCTTCACCTCTGGGAGGCCGTCCTTCACCATGCAAAGTAAAGTAGGTTTCTCCTCCCCTAACCTACTGGCCTTCACATTCAGAGATTCTTCCTAGTATTTCTCTTTCCACAGTTCATGTTGCCTATGTGACATGTGTTTATCTGCTTGCTTAATGTCTGCCTCCTTCTCCTTCATATTCCCCACTTAAATGTTGGCTCTGTAAATACAGATGCCATGTAGCTTTGTTTTAGGGACCCAATAAATTGTTAGATTGTTAGATGAATTAAGGCAGAAGTTCAATACAATGTCTGACAGAGTGAACAATAACAATAACATTGCAGTTATTACTTGTGTGTGTTTGTCTTTTTGGTAGGAATATATCACAAAACCAAGAGATATCTGCTTTTAAGATATAGGAGTCCACAGTCACAAATCCCATGAGAACTTAAGGTTAAGAGGAGCATAATTTCTCTCTGAAAGTAAAGTTTCACATGAAAATGTAGTGGATCACAGTCCAAGTGGGTAAATCCCTTCAAAGAAGTTGTTGACAAGTGAGACCCAGTTGTAGGCTGACTGATGTTGCAAAATTTCTAAGAGACAGTACTTATCATTGACTGAATTATGCCCCGCCAAATTCATATGCAGGAAACCTCACCCCAAGTGTCTCAGAATGTGCCTGTGTTTGGAGAGAGGGCCTTAAAGAAGTGACTGAGTTAAAATGAAGCACTTAGAATGCACCCCAATCCAGTTTGGTTGGTAGTATCTTTGTAAGAAGAGGAAATTTGGACACAGACACTGGAAAGAATGTGTGAGGAGACGGGGACATCTGTGAGTCAAAGAGAAAGGCCTTAGGAGAAACCAAACCTCACAATACCTTGATATTGGACTTCTAGACTCCAGAACTGTAGGAAAATAAATTATTCTTGCTTAAGTCTTCTGGGAAACTGTATTTTGTTAGGCAGCCATTGCAAACTCATACAACATCTAAGAATCGGAAGAAATTTGGACACTCAATGACAAAGAGATAAGATAGTCATAAAGGGAAACTTTGCCATTTCCTATTTAAGTATTGCCCAAAAAGAATCTCATGGATTTTGTGTGTTCTCATCTTGTTGGCAAGACTCTGTGATGGAGATGAGGTGGATTTGGAGATGTGTGCCACACATATTCCATCCTCATATTATTCACAAAACAAATGTTTTTATGTGATATAGCAAATAGACTTTTAAAAGACCTTTCCCCTAATTTTATAGAGAAGTAATTGGCATACCTCACTGTATAAGTTTCAGGTGTATAGCCTGTTGGTGGGAATGTAAACTGGCATAGCCCCTCTGGGAAACAGTGTGGAGGTTCCTCAGGAAACTAACAATAGAACTCCCCTAAGACCCAGCAATAGCACTGCTAGGAATTTACCCAAGGGATAAAGAAATGCTGAGGCATAGGAGCACATGTACCCCAATGTTCATAGCAACACTCTCCACAATAGCTAAAATATGGAAAGAGCCTAAGTGTCCATCAACGGACAAATGGATCAAGAAGATGTGGTTTATCTATATCATGGAATACTACATGGCAATGAGAAAGAATGAAATCTGGCCATGTGTAGCAACATGGATGGACCTTGAGGATGTTGTGCTGAACGAAATAAGTCAGGCAGAGAAGGACAAATATCATATGTTTGCACGTATAGGAGGATTAGGAGGAACTTACCTGAGGAACAAGGGGAAGAAGAAGGGGGGAAAGGTGGGGAAAAGGGAGAGAGACAAACCATGAGAGACTCTTGAATGCTGACAAAAACTGAGGACTGATGGATGTGGGGGGGGGGATGGGCATGGAGGAGGGCACTTGTGGGGATGAGCACTGAGTGTAATGTGGAAACTAATTTGACAATAAACTATTTGTAAAAAAAAAAATTAAATTAAATTAAAAAAGAAAACAAAAAAAAGTTTCAGGTGTATAGCATGCTCATTTGATTTATGTATATTGTGAAATTACTCCCATAATTGATTTAGTTACCATACACCATATCAGCTAGATACAATAAAAAGAAAAGAAAAAAATTCTCCTTGTGATGAAAATTCACAAAATATGCTCTCTTACAACTTCTTATATATCATACACCAGTGTAAACTATAGTCATCACATTACACATTACAGGCATACTTGGAAATACTGAGTCTTGTTCCAGACTGCCACATTAAAATGAGTATCACAATAAAGTGAATCAAATAAATTTTTCAGTTTCCTGGTACATATAAAAGTTATGTTTACACTATATTGTATTAAATGTGCAATAACATCATGTCTAAAAATAGAATGTATATTCCTTAATTAAAAAACACTTTGTTTACTGGATTTTATATGTAAGTGATGAATCACTAAATTCTACTCTTGAAACCGTTATTACACTATACGTTAACTAATTTGGATTTAAATAAAATTAAAAATATATACATTGTTGCTTAAAATGCTAACCACTATCTGAGCTTTTCATTGAGTCATAATCTTTCTGCTGGTGAAGGGTCTTGCCTTGATGTTGATGCCTGCTGAGTGATCAGGCAAGTGGTTGCTGAAGGTTCGGATGGTTGTAGCAATTTTTTAAAATAAGACAGCAATGAGGTTTGCATATAGATTCTTTTTGTGTATTATATGATGTATTATATGATGCTGTTTGGTAAGATTTACCCACAGTAAAATTTCTTTCAAAACTGAAGTTATTCCTCTCCAACCCCATTGCTGCTTTATTCATGAAACAATATTTTAGATCTTTTGTTGTCATTTTAACAATCTTCATAACATCTTCACCAGATAGATTCTATCTCAAGAAACCACTTTCTTTGCTCATAAGTTAGAAGTAACTCCTCCTCTGTTAAAATTTTTGTTTAATGTTAATTTTTGAGAGAGGGAGAGACAGAGCATGGGTAGGGGTAGGGGCAGAGAGAGACACACACACAGAATCCAAAACAGTTCCATGAACTGCGAGATCACGACCGGAGCCGAAGTTGGATGCTTAACCGACTGATCCACCCAGGCGCCCCATATTAAAGTTTAATCATAAGATTTCAACAAATCAGTCACATCTTTAGGCTCCACTACTAACTCTAGTTCCCTTGCTCTTTCCATACATCTGCAGTTACCTCTATCAATGGAGTTTTGAATCCCTCAAAGTCATCTATTACAGTTGAAATAAAATTCTTCCAAAATTCTGTGATGTTATTTTGATCTTGTCCCAAGAATCACACATGTTCTTAATAGAATCTAGAATGGTGAATCCTTTCCAGAAGGTTTTCAACAGACTCTTCGCAGATCCGTCAGAAGAATCACTATGGCAGCTACATGAAAAGTAGTAAATAGTAAGACTTGAAAGTTAAAATTACTCCTTGATCCATGGGCTACAGAATGGATGTTGTGTTAGCAGCCATTAAAGCAACATTCATCTCATTGTATATCTTTATTGGAGTTTTGGGTGGCTAGGCACATTGTTAATAACCAATATTTTGAAAGCATTTTTTTTTTTCCTGAGCAGGTCTCAACAAGTAGGCTTAAAATATTTGGTAAACCGTATCGTAAACAGATGTCCTGTCATCCAGGCTTTGCTATTCCATTTTCAGAGCACAGGCAGAGTAGATTTAGCATAATTCTGAAGGTCCCTAAGATTTTCAGAATGGTAAAAGACCATTGGCTTCAATTTAAAGTCACCAGCTGCATTAACCTCTAACAAGACAGTCAGCCTGTCCTTTGAAGGTTTTAAGCCAGACTGACTTCTCCTTTCCAGTTAGGAAAGTCCTAGATGGCATCTTCTTTCAGTATAAGGCTATTTCATCTACACTGATAATCTATTTAGTGTAGCCACCTTCATGAATTATCTTAGCTGGATCTTCTGCATGTTCTGCACTTTCTATATCGGCACTTGTTACTTCACCTTGAGTTTTCTGTTATGGAGATGTCTTCTTTCAACCTTACGAACCAACTTCTGCCAGCTTCCAACTTTTGGAACTTTTTCTGCAGCTTCCTCACTTCTCTCAGCCTCCATAGAACTGAAGACAGTTAGGGCCTTGCTCTTAAACTTCAGTTTAAGAGACTGTTGTGGCTGATAGGATCTTCAATCGAATCATGCTGATACAATACTTTCTCTGTATCAGCAATAAATCTGTTTCACTTTATTATTCACATGTGTACTTCTGTAGCACTTTCCATGGCATTCACAATGTGGCTTTTTGGTGTAGAGGCTTAGCTTTCAGTCTATCAATTTTCAACATAACTTCTTCATTTAGCTCAATCATTTCTAGCTTTTCATTTCGAGTGAGAGAGATGTAATGCTCTCTCTCACTTGAACACTCAGAGGCCATGGTAGGCTTATTAGTTGGGCTAAAATTAATATTTTGTGACTTAGGGAATAGAAAGGCCAAGAAGAGGGAGTAAGACAGGGGAACTGCTGGTCAGTGGAGCAGTCAGAAAACACACAGCATTTATAGGTTTATATCTCCATTTTATATGGCACCCAAAACAATTACAACAGGAACTTGAAAGATCACTGATCACAGATCATGATAACAAATATAATAATAATAGAAAAGTTTGGAATATTGTAGAATTGCCGAAATGTTACAAAGAGACAAAGTGAGCAAATGCTGTTGGGAAAAAATGGCCCCTATAGGCTTGTTCCAGGCGGGATTGCTACAAACTTTCAATTTGTAAAAAGTGCAATAATTTATGAAGAACCATAAAAGAAGTGTGTGTGTTCCACAGCTTTTGATCCTCTTGCCTATCAATGATATTTAGGTTGTTCCCATCTCTTGGCTATTGTAAATAATACTGCTATGAACAAGGCGGTGCAGATATCTTTTTGGCTGGTATTTTGTTTCCTCTGAATATATTTTTAGAAGAGGTATTGTTGGATCAAATAGTAGTTTTATTCTTAAAACATACTGTTTTCCATAGTGGCTGTGCCAATCCCTCCAACACTGCACATGTGTTCTTTTTTGCTTCAAATCCATGCCAGAGTTTGTTATCTTATCTTTTTGGTGATGGCCATTCTAACAGGTATAATGTGATATTTCATTGTATTTTTACTTTGAACTTCCCTAATGCGAAGTGACGTTGAGCATTTTTTATTTACCTATTGGCCATTTATATATTTTCTTTATAAAAATGTCCATTCAGATCCTTTGCCCATTTTAATTGGATTACTTGTTTTTGTTTTGTTTTGTTTTGTTTTTGCTATTGAGTTGAATGAGTCTCTTATATATTCTGGCTCTTAACCTGTTATCAGATATATGGTTTTCAGATGTTTCTTCTCAGTTTATAGGTTGTCTTTTCAATTTGCTAAAGGTTGATTTTGTTGGGCAGAAGCCTTTTAGTTTGACATAGACCCTCTTGTTTATATTTGATTTTATTGCTTGTGCTTATGTGTGATTTCTAAAAAGTCACTACCAAGACCCATGTTGAGGAGCTTTCTTTCTATGTTTTCTTCTAGGAGTTTCATGGTTTCAGGTCTTACATTTAAGTCTTTAAGTCATTTTGAGTTAATTTGTGTGACTGGCATAAGATAGGGGTCAAAATTTTTTTGGTTTGTTTTATTTTGTTTTTACAGATGACTGTCCAGTTTTCTTAGAAAAAAATGGATAAGAAAGAAGAGAATGTGTTTTCCTCTTTGGGTATTCTTGGATCTCTTGTTAAACATTGGTTGACTGTATATGCTTGGGTTTATTTCTGGGCTCTTGATTCTGTTACACTGGTTGATTTGTCTGTTTTTTATGCATGTACTTAACTACTGTAGCTTTCTAGTATAGTTTGAAATCAGGAAATGTGATGCCTCTTGCTTTGTTCTTCTTTCTCAGAATTTCTTTCAGGGTTTTTTTTTTTTTTGTGATTCCACTTAAATTTTAGAAATTGTTTCTACTTTGGTAAAAAATGCTTCTGGAATCTTATAGAGATTACGTTGACTCTATGGATGACTTTGGTAGTATTAAAATTTTAACAGTATTAACTCTTCTTACATAGGATACCTTTCCATTTCTTTATGCCTTCAATTTCATCAGTATCTTACAGTTTTCAGAAAAAAAGATCTTTCACCTCTTTGATTACATTTATTCCTAAGTTTTCTTTGGTTTTTGATGCTATTGTAAATAGGACTGATGCTTTTATTTCTTTTTAAGAAAATTTACTGTTGATGTGTAGAAATACTACTGATTTTTGTATATTATTTTTGTATCCTGCATCTTTACTTAATTTGTTGATTAGTTCTAACAGTGTTTTGTTTGGTCTTTAGGATTTTCTATATATAAAGTCATGACATCTCAAATGGAGAAAAATTTTATTTTTTCCTTTCTAATTCTTATTCTTATTCTTTTTTTTGTTTTTCCTTCCTTCCTTCCCTCCCTCCTTCCTTTTTTTCTTCCTTTCTCCTACCCTCCTTCCTTTCTCTCTCCCTTTCTTTCTCTTTCTTTCCTCTCTCTCTCCCTCCCTCCCTTCCTTCCTGCTTGCTTTCTGTACTTCTTTCCTTTTTTAATTTATCTTGCCTAATTGCTGTATCTAAGCCTTCCAGTACTATGTAGAATAGGAGTCATAATAATATACACCCTCTGTTGTTCTGATCTTAGAGGAAAGGCTTTCAACCTTTCACATTTAGTATGATGTTAGCTGTGAGCTTGTCATATCTGGCCTTTATTGTGTTGAGATATGTTCCCTCTATGCCTAATTTGTTAAGTATTTTCATCATGACTAGATGTTGAATTTTGTCAGATGCTTTTTCTGCATTAATGTGATCATATGATTCTTTTGTTGCATTCTATTAATGTGATATATCACATTGATTGATTTACATATATTGAATCATCCTCGTATCTCAGGGATAAATCCCATGTAATCATGGTGAATTACCCTTTTTAATTTGCTGCTGAATTTGATGTGCTAGCATTATGCTGATAATTTTTGCATCTATATTCATCAGGGTTATTGTTCTGTAGTTTTCTTTTCTGGTGGTGTCATTATTTGGTTTTGGTAGTAGGATAATGCTGGCTTTATAAAATGAGTTTGTCAGTGTTCCATTCTCTTCCATGTTTCCAAAAATTTAGAGAAGGATTGGTGTAAATTCTCTTTAATTGTTTGGTAAAATTCACCAGTGAAGTCATCTGGTCCTAAGCTTTATTTATTGAGAGATTTTTGATTACTGATCCAACCTCCTAGTAATTGGTCTGTTCATATTTTCTATTTCATTCTTATTAAATCTTGGTAGGTTGTGTATTTCTAAGAATTTTTCCATTTTTTTTTCTAAATTGTCCAGTTTGTTGGTATATAGTTGTTCATAGTAGCCTTCTATGACCCTTTGTATTTCTGTGATATCAGCTGTAATGTATCCTTTTCACTTATAGTTTTGTTGGTTTGGGTCTTGTCTATCTTCCCCTTGAAACAGTCAAACTAAGGATTTGCCGATTTTGTTTATCTTTTTGAAGAACCAACTTTTAGTTTGGTTAAACTTTTCTATTGTTTTTCTCTTCTCCATTTTATTTATTTCTGTTCTAATCTTTGTTATTTCCTTCTTTCTGCTAACATTGGGATCAGTTTGTTCTCATATTTTGGTCCCTTAAGACAAAGAGTTAGGTTGTTTATTTAGGACCTTTGTTGCTTCATGGTGTGGATGTTTATTGCTATGATCTTTCTTAGAACTGCTCTTGCTGCATCCCATACATGCTGATGTATTGTCTTTCCATTTTTATTTGTCTCAAGAAAAAATTTTCTCTTTTAATTTCTTCTTTAGCCCATTGATTTTTCAGGATATTGATGTTTAATTTTCACATATTCATTAATTTTCCAGTTTTTTTTCTTGTTACTGATTTCTAGTCTCATGTTGTTGTGGTTAGAAAAGATACTTTCTATGATTTTAATCTTCTTGAATTTGTTAAGACTTGCTTTGTACCCTAACATATCATCTGTCCTAGGAAATACTCCACGTGTACTTGAGAAGAATGTCTAATTTACTGTCGTTGGGTAGAATGTTCTGTATATGTCAGTTAGGTCAATTTGGTCTATAGTGTTGTCAAAATCCACTTTTTTCCTTATTGATTCTCTGTCTGGATGATCTACTCATTGTTGAGAGTGGGCTGTTAAAGTCTTAGACTATTATTGTATTGCTGTTCATTTCTCCATTTAGGCCTGTGTTTTCATTTTTGGTTTTGGTAGTTTTTTCTTTATGTATTTAGACAATAAGCCCAATGTTTGGTATAGATATTTATAATTATTATATTTCTTTGATGGATTGGCCTCTTTATCATTATATAAAGATATTTGTCTCTTTTTACTATTTTTAATATATAGTCTATTTTGTCTGATAGAAGTATAGCTACTCCTATTTTTCTTTTTGTTTTGTTTTTCTGGTTTTTGGTTACCATTTACTTGAAATACCTTTTTTCATCCCTTTACTTTCAGTCTGTGTTTTTAGAGTTAAAGTGTGTCTCTTGAAGACAGCATATCATTGGATCTTGTGTTTTTATCTATTCAGCCTTTCCATGTGTTTTTATTGGAAAATTAATCCATTTACATTTAAAGTAATTTTTGATAAGTAAGAATTTACTATTGCCATTTTTTAAATTATTTTCTGATTGTTTTGTAAATCTACTGTTCCTTGTTTCTTATCCTGCTGTATCTTCCCATGGGAAACACACTTTTATGTGGCTTTTATGATCCCCAGCTGCTGCTATCCATACTCTTGTGAGGCCCTTTACCCTGGAGTGTGGGTGAAACTTATGGCTTGTTTGTAACCAATACAAGATGTAAGAGGTAACAGGATATACATGATTACATATGTATAGCATATTATTTAACATTATGTTTGTTACATAAGATTTTAGCATCCACTTATCTGGAGCCTCCTTTGCTAGCTTTGAGAAATTAATTAGCTATGTTAGATCTCATATGATAGGGAAGTGCAGGTGACCACTAGGAGCTAAGGACAGCCTCTGGCCAACTACTAACAAGACAGTAACACCCTCCCTCCTCAGTTGAAGCCCTGACTTTCCCAAGAAACTGAATCCTGCTAACAACTTGAGTGAGCTTGGAAGCAGATCCTTCCCCACTCAAGCTTCAGATTGAACCAAAGCCCTGGTTAACTCCTTTTTTTTTTTTTTTTTCATTTAAGAAATATTTTATTTTATTTATTTATTTTTTTTACAAATAGTTTATTGTCAAATTAGTTTCCACATAACACTCAGTGCTCATCCCCACAAGTGTCCTCCTCCATGCCCATCCCCCCTCCCCCCCCCATCCATCAGTCCTCAGTTTTTGTCAGCATTCAAGAGTCTCTCATGGTTTGCCTCTCTCCCTTTACCCCATTTCCCCCCTTCTTCTCCCGGTTGGTCCTCTGTTAAGTTCCTCCTAATCCTCCTATACGTGCACACATATGATATTTGTCCTTCTCTGCCTGACTTATTTCGCTCAGCATAACACCCTCAAAGTCCATCCATGTTGCTACACATGGCCAGATTTCATTATTTCTCATTGCCATGTAGTATTCCATGGTATAGATACCCCAATGTTCATAGCAGCACTCTCCACAATAGCTAAAACATGGAAAGAGCCTGGTTAACTTCTTAATTTCATCCTTGGCAGACCCTAAATAGAGAACCCAAATAAGATGTGGTGATACTGTTACACAGCAATAGATAGGTAATATACTAGGTTTCCCAAACAGTCTTCTTTATACAGAGATAATTTACTGTTTAAACCAAAGTTAAAAACTCCAGTTAATATGATAGTGATTTCTTATGATAAATTTGTAATTAAGCATTATGAATATTACTTATATCACATACATGTTTGTTTACTAAAACAAATTTGGGTAGTCATGTTGTTATTATTGTTCTGGCTCATGTGTCGACTACTGTTTCCATTGTAGATTAATAGATTGCCATTTCGCTTTACACCAATCTGATACGCTTAGTGGTTTTAAATCTCCTCCTGAGAGGTAGATCTATTTTTCATCAAATGACAAAACATGGCTTCATTCAGTGTTAGTATTATTCAGATAAATACTACTTTAAGTGGCTTCTTTGGAGATTGCCACTGGCCTTAGGGATGGACATCCTGTCTTTACAGCCAAGTACTGAGAGAGTTTATTATATTGATAGTTCTCTATCTATATTACATGTTTAACATCTTTAAATATAAATGCTTATAGGGACTCCTGAGTGGCTCAGTTGGTTGAATGTCTGACTCTTGATTTAAGCTCAGGTCACGATCTCACAGTCATGGGACTGAGCCCCATGTTGGGCTCTGCAGTGAAAGAGCCTACTTGAGATTCTTTCCCCTTCTTTCTCTGCCCTCCCCCACTGTGCTTTGTCTCTCTCTCTCTCTCTCTCAAAATAAATAAGTAAACATTAAAAAAAAAGTAAATGCTTGTATATCCCTGGTGTTTCAACTTCCAAAGGAAAAACAAGTATCCATGAGGACTTTAATATTGGCTATCCTTGATTGTAATTTGGGTAATTAAACTAAAATGACCAAAAGCAAGACTATTAGGTGAGCCAAGCATTCCTGTAATGGGGTAGTTAAACTACTTGTTTAAATTCATTGCATTGGCTAGTTTATAGACACTAATTCAAATGATTACTTTTGTGAAGTTGCTACTTGGATCCTCAAACTCTAGCAGGACTTTCTAGTTAGTGATAAACAGGGCTAAGAAATATATAACACATTTTTTCCTATGTACACTCTTCTTTTTTGTGAGAAATTAAAGCATGAGAATGTGTGAAAACTCAGTATTAAATGCAATTTTTATTACTGGGTTTTTCTATTACTTGACCAGGTATTACTTAGTGTATACTAATCAAGTCCTAGAACACTGATTGAATCCGTACAATGTATAAAGCCATGTCATTGACTCTGCAGAACAACGGATAAGGGAAATGTGGCTGCTGGTCAGCAATGAAGAAAAATAAAAAGGGACACAATCCTTACTATGCCCTATATACATGCTCCTCTACAAGTATTCTAAACAACTCTTATTTTTCACACAACCACTTATTTGTGTCTTTGAACACATTTTTTCAGACATTGTTTTTTCCCAGACATTGTCTTGGCTAGCTTTTGTCCATTCATCAAAAAAAGCTTAGGTAGTCTTTTCTCTGGGATATCTTCCCTGACTATTCTTTTGTCTAAGGCTGGATTAAGTATCACATTCCATACCTTTAATCATCAAGATATTTATATTGCCCTACCGCTTAGTATGCTCCATTGAAGTTTCCCCTTTTCTTTGGTCTCTCTGTTTCCATACTAGCATTTTCTCTCTATTCCAAACAATAGCATTTTGGTAAAAGGTTCATTAATAGCCACTCACAGGCCCCACACACATATGCGTGTGTGTATATATAGTATATATAGTATGCACAAAAATATACAAATGCATACATTTATTAAATATCTTACAGATATAAAGATGGCACCAGTTTAAATAATATACAATATTTTATATTATTATATATAATATATACATAATGTTATATTGTATATGTTATATATTATATATACACATAATATTGTATTGTATATAATATATTATATATTTATATAATTGTTAAAATAATATAAAATATTTTATTAAATTATATATAGGCACTGATTCTCAAATAATGCTTTCATTGATTTTTACACAATTCTTGTACTCATACCAAAGTATGGTTACCTATGATGTGACAATTTTTTAGGCTATTAAACAGTTTTAAGTTTAATTTGTATGATTAACATATTATCTGTTGCCTTAAGTCTGGGTAATCAAGAAAACAACAAATTCAGTCTTTTAAAAAATGTTTTTTAATGTTTTTATTTTATTTCTGAGAGAGAGAGACACAGTGTGAGCATTGGAGGGTCAGAAAGAGAGGAAGACACAGAATCCGAAACAGGTTCCCCGCTCTGAGCTAGAAGCCAGAGCAGAGCCCGACGCGGGGCTCCACCCCACCAACCGCGAGATTATGACCTGAGCCACAGTCGGACGCTTAACCGACTGAGCCACCCAGGTGCCCCAATAAATAAATAAATAAATAAATAAATTCAGTCTTGATTTGTAGTGATCTCTGATATTCATGATGAAAACACTCCTATTTCTTTCTTTCTATCTATCTATCTATCTATCTATCTATCTATCTATCTATCTATCATCTATCTATCTATCTATGGAAAAAGAGATAGGAAGCGGGCAGCAGGGGGCAGAGGGAGAGGGACAGAGAAACAATCTTAAGCAGGCTGACCTGAGCTGAAATCAAGAGTCAGATGCTTAACTGACTGAGCTACCGAGGCTTTATATCTTTTTAAATAAAATATTTTATATCTTTACATATATAAATATTTAAATAAAAATAAAAATTTAAAGATTTAAATAAAAATTATAAATGGCATGAATCGTACAACAGAAAATATAGTACATTATGCTAATGCTCAGATAATTCTTTTCTGTTATGTTTGAATTGTTCCTTGTATTTAAAATTTGGGTTTGGATTTGATATTGTAGCCAGTGTGGAAAGAGGGTGATATGATATATTACAATGCAAACCCTTGAGTGTGATTCCAAACTACAGATGCTGTGTTTGCTTTAAAAGGCTTAGATTGGGGGCACCTGGGTGGCTCAGTTGGGTAAACATCTGACTTTGGCTCAGGTCACAATCTGGTAGTCTGTGAGTTCAAGCCCTGCATGGGGCTCTGTGCTGACAGCTCAAAGCCTGTAGCCTGCTTCAGATTCTGTGTCTCTCTTTCTCTGCACCTCCCCTGTTCACATTCTGTCTTTCTAAAAAATAACCATTAAAAAAAAGTTAAAACAAATAAAAGGCTTAGGCTGAACCACCAGAATGGGAAAGGAAGTGGGATAGTAGAGATTGGGTGAATGGGTCCTAAAAGTGACTTTTTTGCCTTTGTTTCCCTTGGTGACATGATTTATGCTTTCCTTTAAGGCTTTGGTATTTCTGATTTAACTTATCTATAATTATTATCCACTTGGCCAATAGATTTTTCTCTATTTTATCTTTTGATATATTATTCTTATTTAATTTCCCTTGTGTAAATAAGGAAGTTAGAGTCATATCAGGGAAAATAATTGGTCATAACATAGCAAACCATGCCTAAGATGTTACTTGATAGCTTCCATAATGTCAAGGAAAAAGATGACTTTTTATAAAAATCTATTTATTTCCAATGTAAGTACAGCTCATCTTTGGGCTTAGAGGATGACATTTCCAAAGAATAAACATGTTTATTTCTGCCCTTTACTATTCTGGACCATTCTTCTACTAGAATGTGGTTCTAATAGGTCAGGGATTTTTGCCTGCTTTGTGCAGTGTTGTTGATCTCCAGCATCAAATAAATTCTGGGTACATATTAGAAGCTCAATATATATTTGTTAAATAAGCAAATGAGCTGGATCTGAATACTGAGTGTAAATGTAACTATGTTACATGTGGACTATTGGGAAACCACAAATGATATCCAGGCTAGTTAAAAAGCATTAGAGTGCCCACCCTACAACTTTGTGGATTTGTAACTGCTATGAAAGGGCACAGGCTGGGATTCAATATCTTAAATGTAACCTGGGCACATGAAATATGTAATTTTTCATCTAGCACATCGAATTATTTGAGCAACTAGGCAGGTGATATACATAGTAGTAACCACAGGGTCAAGGGTGTTATGGTAGAGTACAGTTATCATAAGCTTCATTTTTATGAGAAGCATTGAGTACGTCATGTTTGTACTAGTTCTGTTTTCATGCCAGCTTTTCCAGGAAGATCTACATTAAAGCAGGCAGGAGTCTGAGGTAGATGATAGTTGCTAATAATAGGAATACTTATTGAGGGTTTTCAATATGCCATCTCTGTCATAAGCATTGTACACTCAGTATTTCACTTAATACTGACAAAGGTTCTGTGCATTGGTTATTCTGACCATTTTGCCTTCTTGATGAGGAAATAGGGACTCTGGTGTTTATGTTATTATTATATATTTATGTCATTATTTGCTACTGTGGAACTTTTAGATCCATAATATAGCAACAATAGAAAATATCAGAGGGGTACCTGGGCAGCTCAGTCAGTTGAGCATCAGACTCTTGATTTCAGCTCAGGTCATGATATCACGGTTCGTGAGATCGATACCCATATTGGGCTCCGTGCAGAGAGTAGGATCTGCTTGGGATTCTGTGTCCCCCTCTCCCTCTGCCCCTCCCCTGATCACAGTCTCTATTTCTCTCAAAATAAATAAATAAACTAAAAAAAAGAAAAGAAAAGAAACATCAGAAAGACAGGTATGATGGAGAAAGAAAGTAGATGGTTGGTAGAAAACCTTGGTTTCTTTAATTAATCTTGGTCATCTCACAATCCCAGTAGTCTCAATGGTTAAATTAGAATAGGTCCGCAAAATCCTCTGCAGTATTTTTTTTTAAAGTTTCTGTAGTTCTCATTTTGATTTTCTGCTGGGTGAATTGACCTCTTGTTTTTGTCCAATGTGAACTCTTCTTGTTCCCCCTTTTTCCATGCATGTCTTTCCTTTTTCTTTACCTTTATCTATCTTTCTTTCTTTCTTTCTTTCTTTCTTTCTTTCTTTCTTTCTTTCTTTCTTTCTTTCTCTTTCTTTCTTTCTTTCTTTCTTTCTTTTTTCCTTCCTTCCTTCCTTCCTTCCTTCCTTCCTTCCTTCCTTCCTTCCTTCTTTCCTTCCTTCCTTCTACTTCCTCATCATGATTCTGCTAAACTATGTGTCAAATGGGATTTGGAGCAGAACCGAGAGCCAAAATAATGTGGCTAACACTTCCTAAGGGAAACCATATTCCACAGTAAATTTCTCTTCCTGTGATCCCTATCAGAGTTGAACGTTATTTCAGTCAAATTAAGGATTAACAAGGCTTTTGTTGGATAGCTTGAGGCTCTCAGTGCTAGATAACTTTCATTAAGGGAGACTGTGTTCTGGTTGCTACTAAATTTACTTTTTCTTTCATTCATGCATTCATTCATTCATTCAGCCAGCCAGGCGGCCAGCCACCCACATAATATTTAATGAAGTTTGCCTATTTGGAGTTAATGCCATACTGGTTCACAATGAGTGACACTTTCCTTATGTCCAGGGAGCTATGCAACTGGAGGTAAGGGATTACTGTGTAAACAAGCAAACAAATTAACAGCATGTTGTAGTAAGTGCTAAATGTGAAGCATGCACTAGTTATTGTGAGGATATGAGAAAGCTTGCTAAAGCCTAAAAGGGTCAGGGAAGCCTTTATTAAGGAAAGGATATTTGAGTTGAATCCTGACAATTCTGAAAAGTATTCTCTTGATAAGTTGGTGATTTTCTGTCCCCAGTGACAGCACAACAAAAGATGACAGGAGAACATAGTATCTCAGAGGATACTCTTGTACTCTAAGCTTCAAATAACTTTATCAGGCCAGAATGTGGCTAAGAGACAGCATTTAATGTCAAGAGGGCCTGCTCATAATGTTCATATCGGAGATGAAAAATAACCACACAGGATTCTCATGGAAGAGAATCCATACTAAGCTGGTGTCAAGTGGGAAAGCTTAGAGAAGGGGCAGAATATGAACTGGATCTTAAGCAGATGAGAGACTAGCAGAGTCCAGGTCAGGAAACAGAGAATAAGAAGGCTAGAGAATATTCCAGGTTGGGAAATACAGACCTCTCTGGGTGAAATTGGGAGACAGCGAGAAGACCAGAAAGGATAGCTGTGAACAGCTAGATCAAATGTTGGAAATGGATGAGGTCAGGTTTTTTGATCCCTTATATGTTATGCTAAGGCATTAGGTATTGAAGTCTAATCGTTAAATGGTTTCAGTTAGAAGTTTAACTATGGTACTTTTTAGTTGTATGATCACAGTCATGCTTCTTAATTTCTCTGAATTTTACTCTAGTTACCTTTAAGATGGGGATGACCTCACTTTCCCTATCTGTTTATAGTAATCAATTGAAATAATACAATAAAGGCATTTTGTAAATTGTAGGATTCTATAGAAATAAATACACACATAGCCAACAAATCCTAGGTAGAAAGCCATGAGAAAATTGGAGAATGCAAATTGTCAGTATAATTCAAGATGGGCTTAATGAGGAGGAGATTAAAGTCAAGAAAACAGGTGGCAATGGCAGTGGCCCAGTATGAGGGCTCATATTCAGAAATCATTTTTGGCTGTTCTCAAGCTACTGGTGTACTAAATTCCCCACCACACACTCATATCCTTTCCACCAAACTAGTGTGATCCAAGCCAAAGGAAATAGAGATATTTAAAAAATGGATTTTTTCCCCATTTTTTCTTCCCCTGGGAAGGTAACATACATTGTTTTTAGCACAATAAGTTTGAGAAACAAGCAGATAAGACAAGCTTTCCCTAGCCAAGTTGAAGACTGAATTTTAGAGTTTTTATCTTCAGGCCAAAATACTGGGATGGACTACCTCAGGAACAAAATTCTCCATTTTCTGCTAGTGTGTTGAAGAACAAAGAATCACTGTCTACCCTTGCCAGAGGCAAGCCATAAATGGATGTAGGGCCTTGGGCATGAAAGAGAGGGAAAGATTTGTTAAAAGAAGGAAGCAGCTTAATGGCACAAGATGCAAGCAAGAAGATACTAAGAGGAATGTTTTCTGTCAGCAACGATAATAGATGTGGGCTGCGTCCCGAGAGCCTAGGTTGTACTGGAAGCTGCTCTGAAGGATATACCACATAGATTGAAGAAGGCATTTCTGAATCCCCATCCTCCTAAGAGCTCTTCATGAGTTGGATGTACCACTTTGCCCTGATACGACAATTAACTATTCTCCAGGGTTTTACATAGGTGCTTGACTGGCCATTCCCAGGGTCCCTCTCCCCAGTTTTAGTCACTAGCATACAAATATGTAGTTTTCCACTGCCTAAAGCAAGAGCATACAGAGAACAATAAAAGGGGTGAATAAACCAGCTCAAAGAAGCCTGGTATTTGGTTTTGGCTTTACCCACCTTCCTTTCTGTGATACGAAGTTTGGTACTGGGGTTACTATTTGTATTTCCCCTCCCTACGTAGGAACTAGGAGTCTTTGTTAAGGATTATAATAGGTGGAGACCATTGTTGGTGGAGGGAAGCCACATCTTGTATAACCCACCCAAAGCAATCTATCCTCCCTGCCACTGTAATTCTCAAAAATATGTATAAGTATATATAAATATATTACATATATATGAATACATAGGCATATATAAATATGTCACATATAATATACTATGCAAATAATTTGTATTATTAATACATTTTATATTTGTTATAGCATTAATATTACTGAATTATATATTATATATAATAATATATAGTGTATAATGTATACAATATATCACATGTAATATATGATCTAATATATAATATACAGTTATACAATATAATTATATACTATTGTGTAAATGTATATTTATTATTTTACATTTATTGAATACCCATTTATGCTTCTCAGCCATTTATTGAATATTCATTCAGTAATTGCCAACCACAAGACTCACTAACATGGAAGGTAAGTTATTCTCTCGCATTTTACAGTAAAGAAAAGAGAAGTACAGGTATAGGGAGTGTAAGAATCTAATCTAAAGTCAGAGAGTTAATAAGAGGGAGAGTTGGAATATTTTCACTCAGATAAAAAATTCTATACTTTAAAAACTCCTGGGGTCCCCTGGGTGATTCAGTCATTCGAGTGTCTGACTTCTGCTTAGGTCATGATCTTGCAGTTTGTGAATTCCAGCCCCGCATCGGGCTTGCTGCTGTCAGCACAGAGCCCACTTCAGATCCTCTGCCCCCCGCCCCACCCTGTCCCTCCCCTGTTTGCACTCTCTCTCTCTCTCAAAAATAAATAAAAGCCTAAAAAAATTTAAAAATCCTAAATCACTAAATCCTTGCTTATTTCTCTGTATCCATTCTAATCTTACAAGCAGAGGAGCAGCGAGAGTCCTTTTCTGTAAATAATAATCACATGCAGATCTCTCACTGGCATGTTCCTTTTCTGGAATATGGCGTTGTGGTTGTGAGAAGGAATGTTGTATTTTAGTGTCTTTTCAATTTCCCATGAACGCTCAGTATGGCTAAGAGATTGAGCGCCCCATTGAGTCATAGTGTCAGTGTTAATTTCTCATTTATTACTGGAGGAAACTTCACGGGTGGAGACACTCAGAGCTTGTTTGCACAGATGTACCTTGCTCTCACACCTTCTCTGGAGGCACGTATGTGCCAATGCCCCACAACTTCCCAGAATACTTGAGGAGCAGTGTGTCCTTACAACTTTAACTGTTCAGCAGAATTTTATAGTTTTATGAGCCAGTGATAGGGAGCTTTTTAGACCTAATTGAATTCAACAACAGGATAGTAGGACACACAATCTTCAAAGACAGGAGAAACTTTGGAAGGAGAAGATAAAATTAAAGGGACCTACTACTGACAATTCGAGAAAACTAAATCTTTAGCATTAACTGACTCTGAAGCAATAATATATAACTGAGGAATGTAGAAAATGGCTAAATATTTCTAAATTTAGTTTAATGGTCCTGGTACAAACCAGAAAAGCAATATACTCATTAATTCATTCATTTATTCAGTTAGTCAATTTTTGCTGAATGCTTTCTACATATAGGGCACAATTAGGCACTATTTATCAACATAGGCTTTAAAAATAAGATTTGGGTAACAAATCTATGGGTCTATGTTTTCTTTAACTGGTATTCTCTCTACTTTCAGAATAATCTGATTCTAATTTACTCCTTGCCATCCCCTTGCCAAAACTGTCAAGGTATCATTTTATTTAATTCCATGGGTGTTAATAAAACTTTTTCACTTTCAGGTCGATGTTTCCAATCTCTAGAAAGGTGTGAAACAATGTCTTTTTTTTATTGCAAGAACATAATTATGCTACTTAGGCAAGAATTTATAAAGAATGAGCACATGATAAGAATGAAGTGTTATTATTTGAAAGCTTATAACAAAGATTCTTAGGTGTTTATGATTTTATTGTTTATTTATTTATTTATTTATTTTTTAAGGCTGCCTTTTAAAAATTTTCATTTTTGATATAGAGAGAGACAGAGCATGAGAAGGGAAAGGGCAGAGAGAGAGGGAGACACAGAATCCGAAGCAGGCTCCAGCCTCCGAGCTGTCAGCACAGAGCCCAACATGGGGCTCGAACCCACAAACTGTGAGATCATGACCTGAGCTAAAGCCAGATGCTTAAGTGACTGAGCCACCCAGGCACCCTGGTGTTTATGATTTTATATAATCATATTGGCCTACTTTAAATATAAATGTTAACCAGTACATGTGAATAATAGTTAGCTATCTTATTTACAAAACCAAATCAAATATTGTTCAGGTTAACCATGTTGGTGCGGTGAGACATTGCAGTGTGAGATCCAAAGAGTCAGATGGAGGAAAAGAAGGAAAAAAAAATCAGGAAGATGGGAGCTGGGTGGATTTGAAGCTTTTCTGAATGCATAATTGGCTTCCATCTGGGGCACCAAGGCCCTCCTTCTTTTCCTCTCTCTTACCCCACTTTGCATGCTAGCATTTCTGGGAGGCAGGGGAGGACTGAGAAAGGACTTCTGGAAATCTTTCTGTAGGCGGGGTGGGACTAGTGAAAAGAAAAATGTTAATAGGAACCAGGTGAAAGAATAGGAAGGTAATTGTAAGATACAACTTTAGAATAAGAGAATATCTGATGAGGGATTTGAGGTTGTTATAGGTTAGAAGAGGGTATGTCTTCCTTCAGGGGTGGGTGTGTGATGAGATGTAAGAAAGAGAAGAGAGGCCTGAAATTAGGGAGAAAGAAGTACAGTTCATTAGCAGGTTGCAAGTGCTTCGTGTATTCTACAGATGGTAAAATCTGTGAACGAGAGTTCACCTGAGGTCTGTAAAATGCAGAAATGTTGAAATGCCTTATATTGTTTAAAAATTGCTAGTACATTGGGGCGCCTGGTTGGCTCAGTTGGTTAAGCGTCCGATTTCAGCTCAGGTCATGATCTCACGGTTCGTGGGTTCGAGCCCCGTGTTGGGCTCTGTGCTGATAGCCAGCTCAGAGCCTGGAGCTTGTTTCAGATTCTGTGTCTCCCTCTCTCTCTGACCCTCCCCTGCTCACACTGTGTCTCTCTCTCTCTCTCAGAAATAAATAAAATATTTTAAAAAATTGCTAGTACATTTTGTTTTCTTCTTCTATTAAATAGAGTTTAAAATGGCTTTCAGGGGCACCTGGGTGGCTTAGTAGGTTAAGTGTCTGACTCTTGATTTTGGCTCAGGTCATATTCTTACGGTTCTGTGCGATCAAACTCCCCAACCCACTGGGTTCTGTACTGACAATGTGGAGCCTGCTTAGGATTCTCTCTCCCTCTCTCTCTGTACCTTCCCAGCTCATGCTCTCTTTTTCTCTCAAAATAAATAAATAAACTTAAAAAAAAAATGGCTTTAACCAGAGAGCATCTTCTGGGTGTTAGGTTTCCTACAAAATCCAGAATCAATGCAGATCTTGCCTTCATTGAGCTTGTAATCAATTGTACTGAGTCTTTTCCCCTACTCAAATTAGCTCAAAATTATGGTTACCAAAATTTCAGTTTGTATTTTATCCCTCTCCCCAAATTATAATACTTTAAGCAATGTTAGCTCTATTAATTGCTAATTTAAAAATTATAATACAGTATTTTACTTAATTTTCATAATGCCTAAAAATTTTCAGTGGATAAAGGAACAAAAATGTAAAGAGGACTCTAAGTTTATTTTCAAATGAGTAGTTAGGGATTTTTAAGAGAGAGAGAAAGACAGAGACAGAGAGAGAAAAGAAATCTGGGATCCCTAGGAAGCAGTTGTTTAGTAAGAGAGTGTATTATTGATGTCATTGAAAATAAGTTTATTATTTAATATGAATCAAAGTACATAAAAAAGCAATTTTGTGGGTTGTTTTTTCCTGTTCTTTCATGGACACTGAATGATGATTTAACTTCTTTAGTATATATTGTAGTTCTCTATAGGGAAACACAAACTAATTTTTTCTTAATTTTACTTATTCCTTGTTTTTCCCTACATTTTTTTTAATCGTAGGGTCTTACTGATTCTTATACCAAGTTATTCACCCAAGACAATAAATCATATTTTGGAGGGAGAGGAAAGAAAAATAATGTTGATTATGTTTTCCTACCTATATATTTCCTATATATAGAAATTTTTGTATGAGAGGTGGTATTTGTTAAATATATATATATATATTTATATTTATATTCACTGTATTCTTCGTCAGTGGCGAGGTGAAAACATCCTTCATCTTTTATGTTGAACTATGTTTTATATAAAAAGCTTTTTAGGAAATAAAGCGCATATACCTTGAACTACAGAAAACCATAATGTGAATGTGGATCTTAAAGCTAACTCTGAATTTAGTCTTAGAATAGAATCCTCGTTTTTAAAGAGTTACCTGTATTTTGGAGAAATTTTTATTACTGTGTAGTAAAGAAAGAAGACAATCACCAGTACAGTGTAGTGGTAAGAGCAGATATCCTATTACAGACTGCCTGAGTCTCAGTTTTGGCTCTTTTTCTTAGTTTCTCCCACCTGTAAAATAGGCATGCTCACTTTATAACATTATGCAGATTGAGTGATTTAATATTTATAAAGCACTTTGAAGAAATTTAGCACATAGCACTAGGTGGTTGTTAATCAATAAATGTAAATAAATCACTCCTTGATGGGTTGGAAGTATATTACAGTATACAGAGGAATATGCATAAAGTAATAATAACCCATGTTTATTTACAGTGGTAGGTGTTTTTGCATGTTCATTTGCTGGTTATAATTGTGTACCTTTCCCTGATCCTATGATCTTGTGTACTTCTGAGTTGCTGATGTTGTCCCAGAAACTTCTGTTTATACTCTTTTCTTTTTGAGTTTGCTACATATTGTAAAACCTGAACATGGCAGATGGTTTACAAGGCCCCATAAGGACTTTTTTCCCATTATGTTTTTATCAGGCAAGCGGCCCTACCGTGATGGGAATAAATGGTTATGGCATTGCTATGAAATTGATATTGTCTGTTCCAGAGGGTTATAGAATTGAACAAACACCGGCCAGAATTATCCTTCTTTTTTTCCAAATATAAAGTTAAAAGAGAGATAAAGAAAGGAAGACTATGTGGTTTTCAGTGTACTTGCCCTCCAGTAGCAATCTAGAATTTATTAGACAGAGGAAGAGATGTATATGAGCCTATAGTCCTGTGTAATGCAAAAATATTCTTTCTTATTCATGTCCATATACAGACTAAAAATGTGGGTGATATATTTAAATAATTCATTAATTTGCTATCTAATTTATCTAAAACACTTTAGGTAAATATCACAACAATTTAAGTTTATTTTTAATTTATATTCTCTGCAAAATAGTTGCATTTGAAAAGGTCAAGACTACTGACCTATAAGTATTAATAATCCTTTCGCAATTACCATAGTAATTTGTTCCATATGACTCTAAAATGTCTCCCAAAGTTGCTGGGTTATCACCTACTGAGAAGTTCAGAAATACCTACTTGATATTTTTTCCAACTGAGAAGCAATTCTGCCTCAATCCCTCAATAGTGCTGAATTGTATATTGAAGTATGCCCTATCAAATCATATCTTTAGTAGCTATTAAGTATATCTATGATTACCTAACAAGATTATTAATGTATTTCTTTTGCTTTTAATGTATCAGTGATGGTAAAGAAACCATTGTTTTTCTCAGAGTTGTTACTTTTGAGCATTTTTTGAAAATACATGAAGTGCCCAGTTTTCATCAATTTCCTTGGGATACTTACAAATTTACATGATTTACAGAAGAGAGAGAAAGGAAGTGCTATCTTGGTGATAGCACTGAAGTCCAATGTGCTCTTCCTTCCTTCGTTGCTTCCTTGCTTCCTTCCCTCCTTCCTTTCTTTTGTTACTGCTTAAATATTTCTGAATCTCATCTTCATGTGAGGGAAACTGGAAGAGTTTCCAGTAAGCACGCTGACTCCTGGGTGATTCAAGCATTCAGGTAGTGCTGTGACAGACCTTTGGACCTTGGTGAGTCACCAGAAGTAACGAACGTTCAGATCCTGCAATGTAAAGCTAGTCTGGGAACCAACTTGAAAATTAAAGAAACAACTTGAGATAAACAACTTTCTTGGTAAGATCAGACTGCTCTTTCTCTCTATAATTTGTATGTCTATTCAACAGTAAATAGAAAAAGAAAAGAAAAGGAAAAGGGAAAAGAAAAATCAAAGCCAAATTAAAATCAGAGGCAATGAATGTAGGAGAGAAAGGTTGGCCTTGAGCATACAGATTCCCACTTTAGCTCCGGAACTGTAATCCTTTAATTGAAGCTTTGCTCTGTTCCTAAGCGTTCAACTGTTACTAACAAATTTCATGAAGTGTCTATTTTGAAAACATAGTTGTTTCAGGCAACAGTGTCTTAAGTAAATTTGTGTTTTAATTGCAAGAAGGTAGAGTATGATTTGAGAGTACCTGAATTAGAAATGTTCTTTTATTCCTTTTCAGGAGCATAAATAAATAAACAGCAATAATGAAAAACCTTCCTTGGAGTATGTAATGAATTGTGGTTAGAGAAGAATTTAAAAATGATTACTTTGTAAGTGTTAACTTAAGACAAGCATTGTGGTAATATAAGGGATATGCCTTTTTATGGGTACTTTACGTATTATACAAAAATTTATGTCACTGTTTTTACAGGTACTAGAAATTAGGAAAAATATTTACTTAGAATAAACTTACTTATTTCAGCATATGTTCATTCATTCATTCAACCTTTTAATGTATTAGCTGTGATGAAGAGACTTTTTCTCATTTTATCCTTTCTACCAGAAATATGAGTTATCTGCTTTTAACTTCATCGTCTCCCTTTAAAGGAAGGCTGGTGGGGCAGATTTGGGGCTTACCAGCACCTCTCCTTACTACCAGGAGCAAACTGCTGGAAAAATAATAAGTAGTTTATGATCAGCACCTTCTGCCTGGCTCTTATTTCCTGTCAAGGCTAAGCTGTGCCCTAGAACCCAGTGGACTTAGTGATGGGGCTTCTGTCCACCCTCAGAGCCGATCTCAGTAATGTTGTTGTGCATAGAGTCAAATGTATTCAGAAGATGATACTCTTTTTCCATGTAGTTATTCAGGGCGCAAATGGTTTTGCCAATTCATATAGGGAAGTGAAACCTAAAATTCCAGCTCCTATCTGATCTTAACATAGGCTGAAGGATCTAGTGCAAATTAAATTACCTACATCAGTGTCTTTTCCATTTAACCTATATATAAATATTTGAACGTGCAGAATCAGATACCCGTAAAATGATGGCATTGGAGTGAGTGATCTCTGAGGTTGATGAGGCCCTGACAATCAGGTGACTATTGAAAGCCCTGGGAAGCGCTTGCTTGAAACTAAAGAACATGGGCCTTTCTGCTGTATAGAACAAAATGGAACTCAGAGATATAAAGGAAACTGCACTTATTCCTTTACATTTTTTATGAGTTGCTTATAATTAACTTTGCACCTAAATCTGATTGTTTGTACACTTAGAAATTGACAGCTGCAGAAGCTTGCAGTTCTTATTAATCCCTCGGGGAGTCTCAGCATACACTGATCTTCATATAGACCACAGAAATTTTGAACTTAGAAGATTTGGGTTTAAATGTTGGTTCTTACTGGCTTTGTAGTAAGCTTACTGGAAAGCCACATGTTCTCTTTAAACTCAGTTTTTTAATGGAAAATATAATCTTTCTCTTTCCCAGGCTGGAGACTGACCTTTCCTGCTGCCTGCTCAGAGTAGTAAACATGGACTTTCAGTGTAGTAAACATGGACTTTCCTTTCACACCTTCTCCAGCTCCTTCCCATTCAATAAGTAGAAAAATGATTCTGAATCTTCATATAATTTCTCAGCTTACTCTCCTCACTTCTGTGGCAGTTACTCTAGTTGAGATTACTATGACAGTGCACTTGAAATAATATATGAGATTCCTAACAATCTTCATATAATTTCTCAGCTTACTCTCCTCACTTCTGTGGCAGTTACTCTAGTTGAGATTACTATGACAGTGCACTTGAAATAATATATCAGATTCCTAACAGGCATAAATGCCTTCTATAGCTTTTATTTTTACCCTTGATTTTGGATCTTATTATCTGCTGCCAGCTTAATCTTCTTGAGGGACAGTTCTTATCCTGTAATTTTTATTCTTCAATATCTTTCAATGGATTCTTCATGAACGAAACCCAGACTGAAAGTTTATCTGACAAGAGTGTGCCCTGGTGTGTCTAATACTAGGTTGACTAGGTTCTGACAATCAATAACCATTTTCTCTGATGTCTCCTCATATTTAAATTAAATTCAGGTTTTGCATTTTTGGCAAAGATACCAGACACTGAGGTTATGATCTTCTCAGCAAACTCTGTCAGAAGTCATTTGATGTTGGTTTATTTCATCACTAAAAATGGTAACTTTGTGAAGGTGATGTCTGTCAGGTTTTTCCACTATAAAGTTACTATATTTCTTTGTGCATAATGAGGATCTTATGAAGATATAATTTGAGAGTATTTAAGTATCTTGTTATTTATTCATATCTTCTGCCCATTTCTTCACTGGGTTGTTTGTTTTTCAGGCATATAGTTTGGTGAGTTCCTTACAGATTCTGGATATTAACCCTTTATCTGATATGTCATTTGCAACTATCTTTTCCCATTCCGTTGGTTGCCTATTAATTTTCTGGGTTGTTTCTTTGGCTGTGCAGAAGCTTTTAATCTTGATGAGGTCCCAATCATTTATTTTTGCTCTTGATTCCCTTGCTTTTGGGGATGTGTCAAGTAAGAAGTTGCTGCGGTGGAGGTCAAGGAGGTTGTTTCCTGCTTTCTCCTCTAGGGTGTTGATAGTTTCCTGTCTCACGTTCAGGTCCTTAATCCATTTTGAGTTTATTTTTGTGCATGGTGTGAGAAAATGATCTAGTTTCATTCTTCTGCATGTTGCTGTCCAGTTCTCCCAACACCATCTGTTAAAAAGGCTGTCTTTTTTCCATTGGATATTCTTTCCTGCTTTGTCAAAGATCAGTTGGCTGTATACTTTTGGGTCCACTTCTGAGTTCTCAATTCTGTTCCATTGGTCTATGTGTCTGTTTTTGTGCCAATACCATACTGTCTTGATGATGACAGCTTTGTAGTAGAGGCTAAAGTCTGGGATGGTGATACCTCCCGTTTTGGTTTTATTTTTCAGTATTACTTTGGCTATTCGGGGTCTTTTGTGGTTCCATACAAATTTTTGGATAGTTTGTTCTAGTTTTGAGAAGTATGCTGGTGCAATTTTGATTGGAATTGCATTGCCAGTCAGAGTGGCTAAAATGAGCCAATCAGAGAACTCTAGATGCTGGCGAGGATGTGGAGAAACGGGCACCCTCCTACACTGTTGGTGGGAATGTAAACTGGTACAGCCCCTCTGGAAAACAGTGAGGAGGTTCCTCAGGAAACTAACAATAGAACTCCCCTAGGACCCAGCAATAGCACTGCTAGGAATTTACCCAAGGGATACAGAAATGCTGAGGCATAGGAGCACATGAACCCCAATGTTCATAGCAGCACTCTCCACAATAGCTAAAACATGGAAAGAGCCTAAGTGTCCATCAACAGATGAATGGATCAAGAAGATGTGGTTTATCTATACCATGGAATACTACGTGGCAATGAGAAACAATGAAATCTGGCCATGTGTAGCAACATGGATGGACCTTGAGGGTGTTATGCTGAGCGAAATAAGTCAGGCAGAGAAGGACAAATATCATATGTTTGCACGTATAGGAGGATTAGGAGGAACTTGACGGAGGAACAAGGGGGAGAAGAAGGGCGGAAATGGTGGGGGAAAGGGAGAGAGGCAAACCATGAGAGACTCTTGAATGCTGACAAAAACTGAGGACTGATGGATGTGGGGGGAAGGGGGGATGGGCATGGAGGAGGGCACTTGTGGGGATGAGCACTGAGTGTTATGTGGAAACTAATTTGACAATAAACTATTTGTAAAAAAAAAAAAAAAGAATAATTAAAAAAAAAATTCCTACTAATGTGAGAATCACCCTCTCTCCTTTGCCCCTTTCCCACGCTGATGGTTTGCTGGTAAAGTCTAACACTTGGCTCTCCAAATAAACAAAACACACACACACACACACACACACACAAAAGTATCTTGTTATTTATCATACTTTTATCACTAATTTTAGCATCTACTGATAATTCCTGCCTGAAACAATTATTAATGTGGTGTTTGCCAAATGATAATTTTCTACTTCAATCATTCCTTAATCTACAGATACTAGTTAGAAATGTATAGTAAGGAAAAGTTTATGCTTTTCTATCTATCCACTCATTTGTTCATTCATTATATGTATATAAATAATGAATATTATTTTATTTCATTCATCATAATGAATATATAAGTGAATTCATATTTTATTCCTTGGATTATAATCTATCACAATCATTAATGTTCAATTTTCCCAGATTTGGCCTTTGGGAATTCCCTTCAGGTTGGCTCCTTTTTTTTTTTTTTTAATGTTCCCCTCCATCCCTATTTTTAAGGCACTTCCATATTTTCTTACACTACAAGATATTTCAGGCTCATCTTGTACTTTCTCTGCCCTAATCCTGCCACCAGCTATTTCTCTAAGGACTCACAGTATCCCAGTATTGGAGGATGGTATTTGGACACAGTAGGTGGGCTCATTGGCATTGATGTATCACAATACTAGTACTCTTGAAAATTCTCAAGGTCATGAAAAACAAAGAAAGGTGAATGAAGAGTTCCATATTAAAGGAAGCTAAGGAAGCATGACAACTAAATGCAATGTGTGATTTTTACATTGGATCCTGGACCAAAAAACTAACATTATGGGACATTTGAAGAAATTTGAGTAAGTTTTGTTAAGTTAAATAATATTATATATTTGTATTTTAATTTTAAACATACTTATCTTACTGAGATGGTCAAATCAAAATAACATGATCAGCCACATATAATTGATTTTGAATATCACCCCACATCTGTCAGAATAGCTAACATCAACAACACAAGAAATAAAAGGTGCTGGCGAGGTTATGGAGACAGAGGAAACCTCTTGCACTGTTGATAGGAATGCAAATTGGTGAAGTCACGCTGGAAAAGGGGATGGAGGTTCCTCAGAAAGTTAGAAATAGAATTACCATATGATCCAGCAATTTCACTACTGAATATTTATCCAAAAATAAGAAAGTACTAATTTAAAGGGATACATGCACCCCTGTGTTTATGACAGCATTACTTACAATAGCCAAGCTATGTAAGCAACCTAAGTGTCTATATACAACAAATGTACATATATATAATGGAATATTACTCAGCCATAAAAAGAATGAAATCTTGCCATTCACAATGGCATGGATAAGGGCCAGAGAGTATAATGCTAAGTGAAATAAGTCAGCCAGAGAAAGGCATGATTTAAATAATATCTGGAATTTAAGAAACAAAGCACTTGAGAAAAGGGGAGAGAGAGAGTGAGAGAGACCAGAGAGAGGGAGAGGCAAACCAAGAAACTGACTCAACTATAGAGAACAAATTGGTGGTTACCAGAGGGGAGGTAAGTGGGGGATGGGTAAAATACGTTAATGGGGAGGAAGGAGGGCTCTTGTAATGAGTGTCAGTTGATGTATTGAACTGTTGAATCATTAGATTGTACACATGAAACTAATACAACACTGTATGTTAACTAACTGGAATTAAAATAAAAACTTTAAAGAAAGATTCAGATCTCTGAAGAAACTGATCTGAGCTAAGGACAAGATAATTTAGAAATAACTTTACCATTGAGGAATATTGAAATTAATTATTATATATACCAAAAAATATCTAATTAATCTCCTTTTGATGAACACTTACACTGTTTCTATTTTTCATGAAAATATGTAAGGCTGTATTAAACATGTTTGGTACAAACATTTGAAAATCTCCTTGGGATACATTTCTTGAAGTGAGGTTGGTTAAATAATTTATGGTACAGCCATAAGCAATATGAAGTTATTAAAAATTATGATATAGATCAAAATTTGGCAAACTATAGCCTATGGGCCAGATCATTTGTGTCCATCCAGTTACATTGTCTAAGGCTGTTTGCATACTACGATGCCGAGATAAGAGTTAAGTAACTACAACTGGGTCCATATGGCTGACCACACCTAAAATATTTGTTATCTGGCCCTTTATAGAAAACATTTCTGGGACACCTGGGTGGCTCAGTCGGTTAAGCGTCTGACTTTGGCTCAGGTCATGATCTCATGGTTCATGGGTTCGAGCCCCACATCGGGCTCTGTGCTGACAGCTAGCTCAGAGCCTGGAGCCTGCTTAAGATTCTGTGTCTCCCTCTCTCTCTGACCCTCCCCTGCTCATGCTGTCTCTCTCTCTGTCTCTCCCTCTCTCTCAGAAATAAATAAATAAATAAAAAGAAAACATTTCTTAGCCCTGATATAGATTATTAATATGTAGGATAACAATATTGTTGAGTAAGAAGGCACATTTTTATTACATATGATATATATAATATATAATAATACAATATAAATCAAATATCCTATTAATTTAAAATTATTTATGGGCAAGAGACTCTACAAGATTGTTCACCAAAATGCATAAGTGGTTAATTTTTAAAATATTCTTATTGATAATTTTCTGCATCCTTTATATTTTCTTAAATGGGCAGTGTAGATTGTGTTCACATTTGAACATTAACTCCTCAAACCACTCTGTTTGGTCTTCTGTGCCCAAACTAGTGAAACAAGACAGAAGTGGTCACAAGGAAGTTTGAATGACACTTTTTAATTTTTAAGTAGGGTGACCACATATGGCAGATTGCCTGGGACACGGCTGTTTCAGCGTAGCCATGTTTTGCTCTTAATTCTATGGGAGTTCTTCCTAAATCAGTACCTCTAACTTTCAAAGCAATGCTTTCTGGATATTTTTAAGATATCTCTAATCTAATTTAATCTGATAATTATCCTTGACACCTCCCCTCTCCTCCATCTTCCATTTCTCCAATCATTCTTGGCTCATTCACCATGTGCTTTTAATTTACCTACCAGACCACAGCCAGAAAACTCACTCTCAAATAGCAATCTAAAAATAATATAGAGAATGCTCACCTCACTGTCTTTAAAATCACTGATTTTTTTTAAAGTATGGTACATGAGCAATCTTTATCAGACCCTCCTGTGTTACATATTAAAAATTTGAGACAAAAAATTTGAATCCCAAAGTCTGGCCTCCATCAGTTACTGAATCAGAATTTATGGGTGATAGAATCCTAGAGTCCTATTCTTAACACCACCAGATGATTTTCATGTGCTCTATTGTTGGAGAGGTACTTACTGGCCTAGGCCTGTATCAAACATCCCACAATATTTATCAGAGCAGCCAAAACCTTTCATGGTGTGATTCTTACTAACTTCACTAGCCTCATTTCTTGGATTCCCTGACTAAAACCTTACATTCTATTAATATAAATTTCTGCTCTTTCCTGCTCATGCCTTGCTGTTAATCTTCTCTATATCTTTACCATTACCTCTCACTAAAATACATCTCCCTGCTCACTCCACCTGGCCCATTCATAAACATGCTTTGAGTTTTAACTTAGATATCCTCTGCTGCAAGGCTTCCTGGCATCTTCAGCATGGACTGTGCACCAAGGAGCTCTGTCTCCCGAATGTACTACTACTGAGCTCTGTCATCATGCCTGGCACGTAGTTAATACTCAATAAAGGTTTGGCAAATTGAGTTAATAATAAACTTATATGAAGCTTCTTAGAATATATGATTCTTTTATTTTTATTGCATAACAAATCACCACAAAACTTGGAGGCTTAAAGTAACAACTTACTTAGATTGTAATTCTGTGGGTTGACAACTTGGCCTGGGATCAGTTGGGTGGTTCTTTTGATACAACGCAGGCTACTCACCTGTCTGTGGTCAGCTGCTGGTCAGCTGGATGGCTTTGCCTCGGGTGGCTTTGGCTGACTGTTGGCTGGAGCAGTGGCAATTTCCAGTGGCCCCTTCATCTTATATAGAGAAAGCTAGAATGACCAGGCTTGAGGGGTATTCAGATGGAGGCAGCAGGTTCTGAAAGAGAGAGAGAGAGAGGGAGAGAGGGAGAAGGAGGTGGGAGGAAAAACTGAAAGTTCTTTTGAGGATTATTCTCAGAACTGGCATAAAATCATTTCTGTCACTTCTAATTAGCCAAAGCAAATAACAACACCAGCCCAAATTCATGATGGGCAAATAGACGTCACTTCTTGATTGGAAGCATTGCAATGTATTATGGCCAGTTTTGCAATCTGTTGTGAGGGTCTAATGTATATAAATTCATAATTGTCATTTACAATGTAACTATAAACTGGATTCTAATATTTCATCACTACCATTGCTCTCACCTTATAAATAACCTTACTTCATTATGTCTTCAAACCATTCCATTGCCAAATGTAACTTTCTTTTCTGGCTCTGTCACCTAATTCATCTTCAATTAGCCTGTTTAAGAGTACCCTTTGTATCTATTCATGAGCAATATAAATAAGCATGCCCCATTTAATTACTTGGATTTGGTTAAGTCTTAAAATGAAGCCAACATTCACAGGCACATTAAACTACAGACTCTAAGTATGAGGATGGACATGCTGCCAATCAGAAAAAATACCTTTCTTGTATCCTTGAATGTTACCTTTCATTTTCAGCTTTACAGCCTTAAAAATTTGAAAATACCTAGCTTTCATTCTGTCATATCAGTTGACCAATTTTCTGTTTTGGAAGTGCTATTCATCTTTCTGCCTACTAGAGGGGCTCTTCACCACTAAAAAGAGCTTTCCTTAAAGGGCAAAGCCATCCAAGGTCAAGTCGTTGGCCTCTTTACTGGTTAAGGTGGGTTATGCTCTGACTTAGAGCTTATGCTCTGAACCCTAGCATTAATTATTAGAGTCTGCACCTTCCTGTCCTGATTTCCATGGTTAGTCTGGGAACTTTAACTTTATTGGCATTTAATTTCATTTTCTCACCAGACCTTAGAAGGAAATACAGCAATATCTGATATTTGCAAATAACGTGAGAAGTGAGAAGGGCATGGAAATTATTAAATAGGCTTTTGAGTTTCCTACCCCAGGGACTTATTTTTGGCCTTTTTGCATTCTCTAATTTTCCTCCTCATGGATTCTGAATTAAACTCTCAGCAACTTTAATTTTTTTTCTTTAACACAAAAATGGATTTTTTTGCAAGCTCTTGGGAACTGGACACTTCTGTTTCCAAGAAGCAGCAGAATTTCTTTCTTATTTTTCAAGACACTTTGGTCACGGTGCTCCCCTGTCCGTGGCCTCACCGAAGCTTAGCATCCAAGCCTGTCATTCACCAAGGGGAAAAAGTCACAGAATTTGCTTTGTGACTTGGGATATATGGAATGTAAGTGTGTGTTACGAACTTAATGCATAAAGCTGCTACTTTTGATACAGTCTGGCTCATGGAGAGATGGGATTTAGCTGCTTATAATGAGAATTTGATGTGACTGGAAATTGTACAGAAGCATCTTTTTATTGAAGGTGGTGAGCTTTATAACAATCATTTAGTGCCAGAAGTTATTGATTTTCATATTACTTTTCAACTGTAAAACCTTTCAGAGCCTTATAAGACAATCCTTGTCCCCGTTCAAGCAACAAAAAACTTGGTAACTTTTTCTTTACATCCACACGAAGAATAACATAGTAACATTCTCCCACCCCCTTCTTAAAGATTTGACTCAGATGTTCTTTATGTTAAAGGTCTTATTTCTCCCTTTCTGGGTCAGAACTGTCCTCTGATGAAATCTCATTTTCCCTCTTTTTGTCCCCTGTGAGAATGTCAAGGAAAAGAAGAAAAGAGAAAAGAGAAGGGGGAAAAAAAAAAAAAAAAAGAAATCTAGACATGATGCTGGAGTCTTAAAATATACATAAAATTTTTTTGAAAAAAAAAGATATTTCTTAGACTTTAGTTAGAATATTTCTTATAACATATGCATAAATAAGCATTTCAGTTGTTACAGATCTTTAGAAGGTGCTGAGTACCAACAAATCTTGAATCAGATATTTGAATTCAAGTTAGAGGAAAAGCATTCTATTTGTTGCTCTATTTACAAATCAACTTTAGCAACAGTCATATAAACTTTCTCATTCAGTTTTTTCATTTATAAAATGGGTATCCAAGTGAAAAAAAATTGTGAGTTGATTTCTGTTTCAGAGATATATTTCTTTTATCTCAGCTCAGGTGCCTTTTTTAAACAGTAGTATACTCTTTCTAACCAGATAATATATTTAGAAAAATTAGTGACTAAAGATTTGTAAATTTAAAAAAAATAATAATATTTATTTTTGAGAGACAGAGTGCTAGCAGGGGAGGGGCAAAGGGAGAGAGACATACAGAACCCAAAGCAGTCTCTAGGTTCTGAGGTGTCAGCACAGAGACCGACATGGGCCTCAGATCCACAAGCCACGAGATCATGATCTGAGCCAAAGTTGGACGCTTAACCGACAGAGCCACCGAGGCGCCCCATGTAAAAAAAAAAAAAATGTATTTATATGTTTTGGTCTTTTACCAGAACTGAGAAAATATTTTAAGTTCTAATCTTCTACCAATGTGTGAGTTATGTCATAGTGAGTTTTGTCTTCCTTTATATATCCTGTTGAATTTCAGTGTGGTCTTAACTAGGTATTTTTTTCTGGTTTGGCAACTGTTCCCTGTAGGAAGACAGGTGATATGAAAAGGGTCACTTCAGTTTGTACCAAATGACAGGAAAGGTTTTACCAACCTGTGTGAGACTGATTTTTAAAAATCAATACAAGCATTTATGTGCTTTCAGGATTAAGGAGATCTTAAATTCCATAGACAGGGCTGGCTGTCCTGTACCCGTGAACCCTCACCACTGGGGAAGAGAGGACAGGTCGGGTTTGTCATCCTCATGGGGGGACTTAGTGTGCGTAGACAGAAGGGCTTTCAGAAGAGGTCTTGCAAACTGCAGTCTCGTGATGTTGAGGATTAGCAGTTGCCAACACACTTCTGTGGCCATCTTCATAGAGAAAATGAGGCTGTGCAAACCCCATTTTGTGAAATTAGAGGAAAAATATGTCTTTACTTGTATTTCCTGCTGCTCCTCTGATGTGATGTCATGAGATGTGAAAACACTGTGGGGAGTCCTGTCCTTGAACACCACGGAGGTGTCACCAGGCAAATCGATGAACAGAGTGACAGCCACCCACATCCTGCTGTAGACTTTTATTTTAATGTGTATAAAAGTATCTCTGTGAGTTAAGTGTATATGAACAACCCAAAACTTCTTCAGTATATAATGTGGAGAACAAGAGCAAGCAGTAATAAAGGATAATTCAAGAGCTTTGCTTTCTCATTATTTTTAGTGTACTTTTAACAAAATACTCAATTTTTCTAGAGAGTTTAAAGTTAATGCCAGGTCTAGGTAAACTAGTTCCATAATTAATACATGTATTGAATTATCATGGCTTTGTTTATAAAAGGCTATCATTACAAGTTTTGATACATATAGATGTGTACTTGATACTCTAGGATTAAATCACAATATTGATAAAAAAATTATGCATATGATTTTACTATTTGCAAGCCTGTTCCATATGGAAACACTAAAAGTTGCTTATAATAAGTCATCCTTGCTATTTTATGCTCTTGAATATTATATGCAATTACTCATAAGAATGAGAGGTAAATGCTCTATTTTTAATCTTGGTTCATTAAACACAAGCTACTCATTAAAAACTAACTTAAAAAAAATTCTCCACAAGCAGCAAAAATAAAACAAGCAAAAACAGTGAAATAAAATTGTAGCAGCACAGCCACCCTGATACCTTATTTTCTCTCAACCCCTAACACGCATACTGCATTTCCTCATTCCATTAGAATATATTCATTCCTTACATCCCACCTACTGCAAAAATTTTTGCTTATTGTCAGCTAAATATAAGAAGCATTGTCATAACTGCGAGTGCATTGGCGCTTTAGCTAAACAACAACTGTAAGAATTTGAGAGCCACAGTGACTGGCTTCGGTACACTGGCCACCACTAGCATTCTGGGTTTCCGGTTGGTTCCCATCTCCTTTGGACCACCAGTAGAAGTAAGGCTTCTCAGAATCTTTGCAGATGGGAGGGACCCTATGCCCATCTCTAGCTAATGAGCAGTGAGAGGAAGTATTATGTGTTAATTCCAGGCTGAGGATATGAAACCCCCGATGATCTTCTAGTCTTTCCTCAGCTGCCAGGAAATAGAGGGAGACTTGCTCCTGATGAAGAAGTTTCAAGAAGCTGTGGCCTCTTTAGTTAGCCCAGGCTCCTAACTCCTCCTCAGAGCAAATTCTCCATCACCTCTCATACAGCCATTGCATATTAATGAGAAGGAGGAAATGGACCTTTCTTATGTTAATTCGTTGAGATTTCCAGGTAAATTTGGTAAGAGCAGCACAACCTGAATACTTACTCTGAATCGGATACTTTCTTCACCTTTAGGTATACTAGTAATTGTTTCTAAAAGAAGCCCTGTTTTCTCCTGAACTTTCAGCTCTCATCTTCTTTCTTTATTTTCTGCTGCCAAATTCAAAATGTCGTCAGTGTCTTATTTGGGCCAGGATGATTCACTTTGGAAGATAGTGTAAGGAAGGTTGGGGACAGGATAAATAAATGCTATGAACCTAGAGGACAGAGAAGGGTCAGTCCACAATGAACAGAACAGGCAACAAGTGACCTGACTATACAGCTGGTCTTTAAATTTGTAAGTCAAGTTTGTGAAGGAGATGGAGGAATGGTGCCATGATTAGAGCCTGTAGGCTCTTCCAGAAGTTTGAGGTGAGACACGTAGGGTGTAGAATTCAAAATGAAGACTGGGAATAATACTTTAAGATTGTAAATGGCATTTATGGGGGTGCCTGGGTGGCTCAGTCAAATAAGTGTCCAACTCTTGATTTCGGCTCAGGTCATGATTTCATGGTTCTTGAGTTCGAGCTCTGCATTGGGCTTTGTGCCAACAGCATGGAACCTGTTTGGAAATCTCTCTCTCCCTCTCTCTGTGTCCCTCCCCTTCTTGTGTGTGTGCATTCTCTCTCTCTCTTTCTCTCAAAATAAATAAATTAATATTGAAAAGGGAAATTATGGTTGTCTTGGTTGATGCTAGAATGTGGGTCAAGAGCCTGTTAAGGAAGTTGAATCCTGGAGGTAGAGGTCACACCAGCCTGGAGCAATCGTACTTCAAATACAGAGGTTAGAGAGGCATTGACTTTGTTGCTGCACTGCTTGTTCAGCATTCCTCGAGGCCCCTAGAAGGGGAAGTAGGGGACTGAGCCCACAGATGAACTAGGAACTCTGCAGGAACAGACATTGGAGATCAGTGGAATGGAGAACACTACCATTTCTGATAGTCCTACTCTGGGGGCCACAAATCTATATTGTATGTTATATGGAATGTAAGTTATCTCAATTCTATTTATCCTTCATCACGGATATTCCCTATCACTACCTCGATAATGTATTCTATTCGTCAGATGCCTGTAATGACTCTCCACATTTTTGGGGTTTACATTTACCCACTTACAGCAGGTTTTGTCTACTGTAGACATTAAGAAGGCCGCTGGGGTGGCTGTCTGCAGTCATAAGTGTATAGCCAGATCCTACCACTTGACAGCTGCCTGTGTGACTACCAGCAGGTCATGTGACTCCTCTGGCTCAGTCACTTCCTCTGTGGAAGCCATGGGTCTGCGTGTTGTGGGAAGTGGGGGAGGGTGGACCAGATGAACTTGAAAGCCTTTGCGTCTCTTCAGTTCTCTGTGGTAAGTCTGACTTTCACAGAAGTCGCTTTTCTGGGAACCAACAGAGCTTTACACACTCTTCCTCTTTGCCTCTTGTCTATGTCGATCTTAACATCTGAACCTAAATTCAGCTGCATCCTTTCTTGCTTTTCTTCTCGCCACAACTCTTTCCCTCGATTTTCTGTCCGCAGCCCTACCCTACAAACTGCTAGTCTTCCTCCAGCTGTGAGAAATGTCCCTCCTTGCACGAGCAACCGCTCCAGACAGCCTCTTTGAAAGTTTCTCTCGGGCTGAGCAACTATGTGAAAACCAGACTCTGGGGTGATATTGGAGGCTGGCTGCCAGCCCCCAGCGGTAATAGCAGGGCAGCTTTGTGTGGTATTGGTTTTGATGCATCAGAAAAAGAGAAGACAGAGAGCCTCTCAGCCCTCTGTCTTCTCTCCTCCTGCCTGTATATATGGGGAGATAGTGCAGGTTTCCCAGGTATCAGCTCAGATGATCAAAACTGCAATCGATACTTTCCCCTGCAATTTGTGCACCTCTTTAGGCCTTTATCCTTCTTGCTATAACTGCTAAGCTCGTCTTTCTGACTCCAAGTGGAAATAAAACTGTCTTAGGTGATATAAAACATTTTTCCCAGATAACACATCAGCAGGAAATCTCCACATGCATATCCTGCTCTCCTGCCAAAGTTAACTTATCCCAGACTGAGTTAATGGTCTTTCTCTCCGTGACCCGGGATACCTCTCCTCCCCAGGTGAGCCCAATTCAGTCAGTGCTACCTGCTTTCTTCCCAGTCTGCAAGTCTTGTCCTCTTCTTTAGTTCTTCTTTCCTCTTTATCCTTTATACCTCATCAGACATTAAGTTCTTTTACCTTTTTCCCAAATTGTCTCTGATATTTGTTCTTTCCCTGCTTCCATAATCATACCTCTAATCCACATCTTCATTTAAAAAAACATAACTGTTTTTCTTCAGTTATATGCAAACTGAACTCCTATAGGGAGTCAGGGGCCCCAGCAATTCCTGCCTTAGTGACCGTGTATGTGGTGGTGTCCCCAGTCAGTTGGTATCAGGGGAAACAGATCCTGCCTGGCCCAGGAAAGCCTCTTGGTCTTGCTGATATAGAAGGAGGAGACTCACATGGGCCATGGTCAGGAGATGCACCTTTGACACCGCATGGCTTAATGGACAGAGCCATCCTCTGGCTGGTTCAAGTCCTGGGTTCTGATTGCAGCCATGGCCATCGGCTTGCAGGGCAGTAAAGCTCTGAGCTGCAGTTTCCTAACCCCAACTAGGAGGTTTAGATTCATCCCATCTCTAAAATCATGGCTGCGTGTCTCCACAGATTACCGATAGCTAAGAACTCTCCTGCCTCACTGAATAGGAAAAAAATGGATATGCACTTTCTGCCAGTGGATGGAAACAGGAATGCTTAAAAAAAACTTTTTTTCCAACCAGCCTCAGGGCCCTCATTCTATTAAGTTGGCTCTGGAGACTATATAAATCAACCGTAAAATACCCATTTACAACTCTTTTGTGCCTAGTAAATACATGAGATAGACTGCATTGTGATTCAGTCTTACATATTCTCCCTCCTTGACATCACTTAGGTCTGCCCTCCTCTCAACACGGCAGCTGCTATCTTTACAAATGTGCTTATGGCTCTCACCTGGGCTGCTGAACTAGCTTTCTAAGCATGCTATCTTGGCCATATTTTCTCAGCCTCCATTTTGTCCTTCACAGTGTGCTGGAATGACCTGTCAAAGTCCTGTGGGGGCACCTGGGTGGCTTAGTCTGTTAAGCATCAGACTTCAGCTCAGTTCATGATCTCATCGTGGGTTCAAGCCCCATGTCGGGCTCTGTGCTGACAGCTCAGAGCCTGGAGCCTGCTTTGAATTCTGTGTCTCCCTCTCTCTCTACCCCTTCCCAGTTCATGCTCTGTCCCTTTCTGTCTCTCAGATATAAATAAACATTAAAAAGAATAAAAATAGAAATCCTGTGGCTGCAGTCTGATGGCTTGACGAGTTTCTGCAGGCTCCACTTCCTACCCTCTCTCCCAGATATCTTTTGGCTTCATATGATTGGTAGCCATTATACAGCCTAATGTTTGGATTCTTCATGGATTTTGCCTTGAATCCTCCCCATTGGGTATGTTGAATTCTCCTCAGCTACATGAGGTGCTGCCTGCAGGATAGTGTTTCAGACCCTTAACACCCCCACAAGGCCTTAGGACCCTAGCATGGATGCAGTTAATATTGGGAGGGTGCATAGAAATTCTTAGACAAAGAGTTGGGGTAAAGCTTTCCAGGCAGAGGGACCAGCATCTGCTGGGGCTCAGTAGGAGAGAACACAGTATGCTTAAAGCATCATTTTGCAGATTTCTTCTGATTATGATATTTGGTTTTCCATCATGATGCAGTACACATATAATGGGAGGGGGATCTAACAAATAATACTCTGATGGGTTTCTCTTCTCCCATTTCATTAAAATAAAATGCTGATCTTGACGAACGAAATTATTTTCACACATCACTAAAATCCATTAGAGAATTTGAAGATCCCAAAGCAGGTTTAAGATCCAGACTGGGGGGAGCTCAGGGTGTGAGGGGTAGTTTGATGTAGGATAAAACTGTAAAGAAAAGCAAAACAAATCCCTCAGTGCCTTGTGTGCTGATGAAGCTTGTCTCTCATTAAGCTAAAAGCCACTGAAAGACACCAAAGGGGGCACTTGGGGAGTGTGACATGAGCAGGTTTGGACAATATACTTGCTGCAGACTGATTTGTAGGGGTCAAGAGTGGATATGGAAGTCAGTTTTTTGTTTTTTTGTTTGTTTGTTTGTTTAACTTTTCCAAGTAAGAAATGATGGTGATTAGAATAGAAGGTGATAAAAGAGACGGGGAAGTGGACACCCTGAAGCTACTGAAAGCTTAGGATTTGTAGGATTTACTGATAATAGATCTGGAGTATAAGGAAACAGAAAAGGTCAAAGATGACTCTGGGTTTCCAGCCAGTGGAATCAGGCTGTTGGTCTATCCATTCATTGAGAAAGGAGGACTTGAAGAAAATCAGGTGGAAGGTACACCCTGGTGTGGTCTTCTCCAGCAGCAGACCCCAAGATGGGCTTAAAGGCAAGTGGTTTGAGAGTGGATTCCAGGGAATGCTCATGGGGAAGTGCACAAGTAAGACACAGAAGGGAAGGTAGGTCATAAAAGGTATATTCCTGAGGAATTTACTATGGAGTATAAGAGCCCATGCCTGTTGGGGAACTCTAGAAGCCAGGACAGAACCTGTGCCCCAGAGGTACTCACCTGAAGAGAAAAGGAGTTAAGGTATTTATGCCCTGGCCCTTCTCCTGGCAGAGATTAGCTTACTCATGGACATCAATTCTCTAGCACTTCTACTTGCCATGTAGGGTGGGGTAAGCAGAGTGGACTCCAACCACCAGGTAGAACACTCAGACAAGAAATGCAAATGCTGGAAGTTGGAAGCTGGCAGTAGGCAAATAATAAAGCCAGGAGGCTATGCATAGGGCATAGACAGCAGCCTCTGCTACAAGGTGTTAGGTGGAGAGGGAAGATGGACTTAGTTGTATATTTAATGCATTGACTTACCTTTCAGACATACAAATAAAGACATCATCTTGGATATATGATTCTAGACTTCAGAAGAGAGTGGAAACCTAGAGTCATCTAAGCAGAGGTGATAATCCAAAAGGTGGTCAATATTGTCTATTGGAAGAAACTACAGAGTGGGCACATAGGAGAGATTCTGCTCAGCCCTGAGGAATTCCAGTGATTACTGGCCAGATAAGGGAGAAGGACACGGGAAAAAAAAAAAAAAAAAACTTGCCAAGAATTCTAGGAAAATAGGACACAAACCAGGAGATCCATGCTCTGAAGACCAGGGGAAGATAATACTCAGAGAAAGAAGGAGGGTCTGCAGCATTTGGGGTTGCTTAGAGGTCCAAAAATGTCCATTACATCTTGAATCATGGAGATTGTTGGTCTCCACAGCAATATCCAATTCAGAGGAGCAGTGGAGATCGAAGAATGGAGGGAGCATAGGGCTGATGTGTATGAACTGTAGAGCAGGACTATGCTCAAACAGCTGTCTTGCTAATTATTAGCTGTGTGACCTTGAGCAAGTAATTTGACCTCTCTGAGCCTTTGTTTCCTCACCTCTAAAATAGAGATAACAATTATTCCTACCTCATAGAGTTACTGTGACATTAAGAATTAAATGCTAAAATGCTTAAAAGTGTGCCTAGTAGATGATAAACATTAAACAAATAGTAGCAATTGTTAGTTTTATTCTTCATATTCTGCTTCTTTATTTGAGATTCAACATTGCTCTTTCTTGTAATTCTCTCTAGTCCTTGGTATTAGACTTTTCAATCAGATCGCTAGGTTTTGGTATTATGTGAGGCCTACCAAAAACTCAAAAGCCTCTGCTCACCAGTCTACTGAAGGAATTCAGCTTCTCTGACACTGTATTCTGATAGCTTGTCCAGGGTTCCAGTAAGTACCTTCTTTTCTCTCCCCAAGAGACTTTAAGTTTCAAGGAATTCTATTTATGATGAGGTTAATTTATTTAATATGTCAGCCTCCTCTATTGTTTGTTATTTCATGAGGTGATTTAGCTCACTGCTCTAGGGTGGACCCCAGACCAGCAGCATCAGCATCCTCTGGGGGCTGGTAGGAATGCAGAATCTCAGGCTCTATCCCAGACTTGCTAATCAGACTCTGCACTGTAACAAAATCCCTGGTTGGTGCAAATGCACATCAAAATGTGAGCAGCATGCTCCTAAGAGCCCACATAGCCTTGCATGATGCCACAAACACTCCATCTCAATTAGGTTCCTCACCTAAATTGGAGAAGGGTGATTTCAGAGAACTTTTCGCAACTTTCCTGTGACTTTGTGGTAGAAACCCCATGATTTCTTGGTTGGTGCTTAGTCAATTGCTACTCTCTGAAATAGGCACCCTACAGTTTGGCTGTCATATGCTGCTGGTTGAGAACCAGGGCAGGGATTTAAACAAGGGACTCAAACTGTCTATTGCCAACAGAGTTCAAATGAACCTGAACAGGACTTAAAATAAAACTTCAACATCAGCGAGGGTATCCCTTTCCTCAAAAGTAGATAAAGTGGGCTCAAATCACTATTCTGCACCCTAGGGAAGTCCCGCGCCCTCTTGCCATTAAACTTTTTGGTGTTTGCCATGTGTAATGGACATTCTCTTGGCCATATGTTACTGAAGCTCCTTCTTCAACTGAGCTTAGGTTGCAGATCGGTGTACCAATCATTGCAGGCAACCATTCCATTCTGTGTTAACACAGATATGGAGCTTAAGTTGCCTCATTTTCCAGAAAAACAAATAATTAGAAACACTTACACAAGACCTTTGTGCATAGGACAAATTATAACAGGTTTGGGAGTTGGGGGGTACTTACTGCACTTAAGTACAAACAATGTAGTGGCAGAATATTAGCCAACCTTTGCCATAAAATGGGGCTTGGACATTTTTACAGTGGAGTCCAGCTTCCTGATTTGTCTTTCCATCCTTGCTTCCCTCCTCCCTATTACTTCTGTGCAATCTCAGAAAGCAAATCATAAAATCAAAGAGCTCCATGATTTTTTTTTCCATTTTGTAAGGTGCTATAATTTAGCATTTAGACACCCTTTGTAGCCCAAACTGTGCTGAAGCTTTAAAAAGACTACTTGCCATGCCATGTAACTGAAAATGGTGTAAACTCCCTCAGAAACACACAGGCTGAGCATGTTGGATGGGGGCTTATCCAAGGAAATTGCCTGGGAGGTTATAAAGGAACAGATGTCCATTTGTGGGAAGAATAGCCTCCCCTTTCCTTTGTCTTTCCTGTTTTGTATCATTCCTTGCTTGATTAGAACACCTACTAGTTTGTGGTGGCACTTTCTAACTGGTGCAAAATGCCTAATATGTGTGAAGTACACTACTCATGATTTATATACACGCACTCTTTCATACTCATAACACCATTGTCAAGATTAAGTATTATTGTCATTTTATACTTGAGACTGGGATTATGGAATTTAACTATTTTAGCTATAGTGACACAGTCAGGGAAGTACCCATGTAATTTATTTAGATCTCTGTTTCTCCAACTAGACTGTGGACTTTTGTGAAAGCAGGAACCACTTTGTCTTAATATGTGGTTTTGAAGTGTTTGCCCCTCTAGTAAGTTGTAGGACCTCAATAATTGTTTGGATTGAATGGATGTTTCAAAGAACAAAGGATGAGAGGAAAACCTAGTTTCTTGGCAATGAAATAAACTCATATAAATGAAAGGTTTTTGGGGTTTTTTTTAATGCTAGAAATGAGAGATCATGAGGTAGGTGAGATAAAATCTTGGAAATAACTTCTAGGTACATCCTCTTATCTTGGAGAAGTTTAACTTTCCTACCTCAAAGGGATTGAAATAAAGAATGAGGTATGGCTACCCTCTTGAGCCACTCTTCTCCCAAGATTACTAACATCCTGGTTTGCTCACTTTGAGTTCACAGACCTTAATTACGTACCACACAGCATGAATCATCCTGTCTGTTCCTACAGAGAATACTAATTTGTCTTTCAGACTATGCAGCAAAGCAAACCTTCCTCCTGCCACTCCAGAAAAGAGTGAGAGGGAAAGCACAGCAGATTCTGCTTTGTCCACCACCTGGGAAGCAGTTTCCTCTCTGATATGGTAATAGGCTGACCTATAACCACCCCTTGCAGTGCAAGGCTCTAATACTGGATCATTTTAATCAGAGGCAATGGCCTTGCCATTGTATCACCCTGGACAAGTCATTGACCCCCTGGGCGCCTCAGTCACCTCATTTTAGACAAAGGGGCAATTCTTTAAAAAAAATAAGAATTAGCCATCTTGTTAGAGCAAGCTCAAATATCGCTGGCTTTTCAAATGCTGTTTCCTCTTCTATTATTACACTGGGTTGTTGCCTTGTCTATTTATTGACATGGAAACCAAATGAGAAGGTAACACCTCACCCACCTGGAATTTAATTGTCCTGAAATCTCAGGGCTCTGGCAAGGCCAGGAAGACCTGCTACCAGGAAGTCAACAAATAAGACTTCTGAACCACCACAGGCCCCATGCCTTATACCAATGTCTATTGTCACTGCTTACGTCCATTAGGTCATTCACTCACATCTCTGTGACACCCATGTCTAACCATCCAAAGCATGGCTTCTTTCCTAAGTCAGTTTTGAATTTGGACTGGTTGAGGGGCTGTAAAAAGAAGCAGGCATTCTCTCTCATCCATTGTGTTTACTCTCAAATACAGTCAGTCTAGAATGAGGTTAGAAGAAGGCACAGACATCTTTGTCATTTGAATTCATCTAGATTACCTCTCATAGCTTGCTCCTTCCATACTTCATTCTTGACATTTTTGGTTCCTGCACCCTTTCTCCACTTTGCTCTGGAACTTCAACTCCAATGTTTGGTTAGACACCTTGATTAAGATCCACATTAATTTCCTCTCCAAAATTTAGATCACTCCCCTAAATTTTACCTGGGTACTCTCCAGAACTTAACTTGCAGCTTCCGATGACCGTGAACACTGATGTCAAGACAGGAGTGATATGATTTAATTAAAGAGACATAAACCTTCTGATGACCATGGGCTCTCTATCCCCTCACCATGCCACAGCTGCATCACTCATCATCAGAGTGCACAGTTACAAGGTGGGGGAAGTTGTGTCCCTAGCAACAGTGATGAGAGTGAGCATGGGGCATAACAAGGAGGAGAGAGAAGAACTATAAAACAACAGGTAAAGGAACAAATGAAAACACAGACTGTGGTACAGAATGTGGGGTGATTAAAGGACTCCATATAAGAAGTTGGGAGGGGTGCCTGGGTGGCTCAGTCGGTTGGGCGTTTGACTTCGGCTCAGGTCATGATCTCACAGCTCATGGGTTCAAGCCCCGCGTGTCAGACTCTGTGTTGACAGCTAGCTCAGAGCCTGGGGACTGTTTCAGATTCTGTGTCTCCCTCTTTCTCTGACCCTCCCCTTCTCATGCTGTCTCTCTCTGTCTCTCAGAATAAATAAAACATTAAAAAAAAAAAGAAGTTGGGAGACCTGGGGAAGGTCACTGTTTATGTCTCTTTAATTAAATTATATCACTGCTGTCTTGACATCACTGTCCTTATCTGTAATTGAGAAAGCTAAACAAACTCTCAAGTCCTTAATTCTGACATGTTGTCATTCTAAGGGCAACAGAAAACATACATTTCTGAGGGCCTCACAGAAATGATTTTATTATAGCACAGTATGATAATTAATATTCACAATGATGACTCTGGGTCCTCAAGGAAAATTACATTATGCCCAGTGTACTTTTAAGGAAAGCCTCATAAAGTTTAATGTATTTTAGAATGATTTTCTGTCAGAATGTTAAGTGAAAAAATGTATATACTGTATTTGCTACGTACTTGCTATAACTCCTCTGTTATACTGGAAATGTGTCATCTAGAATGACCAAATTTTCAGGATTCTATAGAGTGAAGCTTTAGTCTATGTATAAAGCTTTGATCAAATTAACTTCATCATACTAAAGTATTTACCAATACCACAAAGTGTTTCCAAATTAAATAATTGAGATGGATTCTTATAGAAGAAATTCGTTTGTGCCCTCATTAGTATGCATTTTAAGTTTTAATATGTTAACCTCACATCATGTTGTTTTTCCTCTGTAAGATAGGACCATCTGAGTTAGCTTCTTCTACTAATTTATATATTGATCTTATCACTTATATTTCAGGAAGTAGACTTTTCCTTTGATGACTTCCTTGGTTCTGTTGGGACATTTGTATTCTTTGAAATGCTTTGGCTATTATTCCATTACTGACAGAAAAGCTTAAAATGCTCAGCTTACTCCTTACAATTTCTTACTCATTTGCCATCACACCCTTGACTCCCTTGGTGTTCACTCATGCTGGAAGTACTGCTCTGTAGTGATTGGTACTTGGCAGCTTGGTTCTTCCACCACTTGAGCATTCCGAGGACATATCTTCCTAGCCCTTGGAAAGCCTGAAAGATCTGTTACTTTCAAAAGCTGTTCCTGTGAGCTTCTCTCCAAGTTTACCATTGGCCAGAGTCTGAGCCTGTTTTCCGCCATCAAATGCAAGCCATGTTAATAGCAATCCTTACTTTATATCTCTCCAGGAACACTGAAGGATTTTTAGCTTTTTTTTTTTTTTCTCAGACTTTAAGTATTTAGCCCGTCAAATAAAACAGTACTGATAAAATCATGAAGTTGGGCTTTTGTTACCTGAATATTGCAAAACCAATGATTTCTTCCCATAATACTTTAGTCTCAAAAAAAGAACATCACATTCTAAATTGGTCCCCAAGTTTGTTCTCCACACATAAGGAAACATGATACGGTAGAGAGTGAAAAGTCATTATTGCAGTGTAAATAATCAGTTGGCATTTTCCTTTCAGGAAAGGCACAATCAGTCTTTCTCTGCAAGCCAGCGCTTGAGCTTTACTTAGCACACTGTGTCTCTTCAGCCAAGTTACTTAACCTTCATGGTCTTTAGTTTTCCTGAGATATAAAACGGGGTATAAACTCAATGACCTCTGTTGGCCCATTGGCTCTTTCGCTGTCTGATTTGCTAGCAATTCACAAGATGAAGGTCACTTCCCTTTTGCCAAGTGTTGCTAATTGGGTTGCAGAAAATTAGTGCAGAGTGTTGGAGCCACTCAAAAGCAGTTTAAATGTTACCCAGGCAATTCTGCAAGGATTCAGGGGTTCAGAAGCTGAAGTGTCTCTTAATACATTTGGGGGATCCCCAGAACTTGGTTTAGAGGATTAGAGTATAGTTACTATTTTGTTATAAGGTTATTATCAAAAATGGTCTGGCTAGCATTTTCAAAAATTTCTGAGACTGGAGAAATAACTATTTGCACACAAATTATTGATTTCAGGGTAAGCTCTCTGAATTGGCAAAAAATAACTGCTCAGCTTTTGGAGCTTATTTACTGTACTGATTACTTTGGTTAAAAAAGTACAAAAAGTACACAAAAGTGATGGAATCAGGAAGAGGAGAATTAAGAACATATGTACTGCTATACAACGAGCAATATACACAGTCAAAAGCATGATTTTGAAGAATCTTAAAAGAAACAAAAATGCTTAAAATATTAAGTTAACCAAAATAACCTAGACAAAATAATTAATAATAGGGTTTTAATTTTGAAAAGGAGCATAAAATATTAATAGTGTTTGTAACTGCATGGTAATAATTATAGGTGCATTCTATATTCTATCTATAGTGGGTTAATATTATTCACAAAGTCTGTATAACTTTAAAAAAATTTATTTAATGTTTTTTTATTTATTTCTGAGAGAGAGATAGAGACAGTGTAAGCAGGGGAGGGTCAGAGAGAGAGGGAGACACAGAATCTGAAGATGGGCCCCAGGCTCTGAGCTAGCTGTCAGCACAGAGCCCTACGTGGGGCTCGAACCCACGAACCGTGAGATCATGACCTGAGCTGCCGACTGAGCCACCCAGATGCTCCTGTATAACTTTTGTAAGATGGGCAATTCAGTGTGTTGAAAATTCAGCATCCCTTTGGAATGTTTCTTCTATGTCCTTAAAGGTGTATTTTGACCAACTTGCATTGAATGGTGTGGCAATTTTTTAATTAACCACGAATATAAAACTTTAAAACATTGTGTGAGGGTCCCCATACTTCTAATTAACAATAATAGCTTGCAAATATATTACTGAATAACTTTTAAGCACTTCCACTTTAACTAACCAGTTTGACTTTTTGAACATCTCTTGGCGATGTGACATTACAATTCCCCTAACTCCTAAATGGTATATTATCTGACATTTATCACTGTGTCACCTCAGCTTCCTTGGTTTCTCAGTTTGGCACATATACTCAGGTCAAAAGGGCTCCCCTGGTGGTATTTTGTTCTATCAAATAAACATTCCTAAGTAAAATGAAACAAACAAATTTTGAAAGATGAATGTCTCTGTTATTTTTCCTGAAATTCACATCCCAAACAATTTGAACTACAGACCGTTTTGCGTATGTGTATTCGATCTAATATCTCTTGTTCTTTGCACAGACAAGATTAAATACTGTATGAATATGAATGTAATTGAGAGTAAAGGAGGTTTTCTGAAAACTAAAGAATGGATAAGTAGCTGTTCACACAGGAGCTTGCCTTTTCAGTCAGCACAGGGGTCCTACACTGGACTTCTAGTGTCTTTGCTTTGTTTCTCTTTGGTTACCATAGAGATTGGGTAAGAGTTCCATATCTGGATCCTTCCCTGTGACTTAGTACTTAGTGACCTTAAGTGAGTTGCTCAGTTACCCTTTTTGTGTTACAACTACCTTCATTTTACAATGGGGTATTAGTATTTCCTACCTCTTAGGGTTGATGAGAGCATTTCACAAGTTCCCACTACAAAGTGTGCAGGATAGTGTTTGGCTCAAAGTTAAGTGCTTAGCACATATTAGCTATTATCATTATCATTATTATTATCATTAAGTATAAAACTTCTGTCACTACATCAAATATTTACCTCATTATGCCCTGAATTAATATAGATGCCGTTTCCTTGATATGTTGTATTCTAATTTTGCCTCCCCATAATACCTTGGACATTAATACCAGTATATTTGCATAAACCAATTATTTGGGGTTTTTTCCTACACACCATAATCAGAGTCCCTGAGATGAAAAATATAGACTTATATAAGTGATGTATGTTACTGAAAAACTACAACTCCCAGAATGTAACCATAAAATCCATTTGATTTTGTTTTCCAATGTCTTTGTAAAATATATTCAGTAGAGGTTTTTGTTCTATTACTGGAAGGAAAACTACAACAAGTTCATTACTATTGGATAATAGGAAGTTCTAAGGTCGCTTTATATACAAAATGTGCTCCCGATGCAGAAAATAGGCTGTCTACTCCAATGTATTAGTCAATACTCAATCTACATTTGGTCCCCTTCTCCAGCTGAGGCACAGTTTTAGTGGGTCACTTGCTTGTGCATCAAGTCGGATCCACCTTCTCTATCTTCACACAGGCTTCTCTCTCCTTCCTTTCCCATCTGAGGCTGTTACTTTCAACTATATGAGTCATTATGGGGTGGGTGGAAGCAGTATAAAGGCATGAAGATCTATCTTGAGTGATAACGTCATAATCTACTTTGCTCTTTCCTACACTATCAGGGTTTAAAAGATTTTTTCCCCTCATAGATGCCTCCATAGGTTCTTTGGAATATCCCCTCTGATGGCAATTTCAGCCAGGACTTCAGAAAAAGATTCCTTCCATCCATCTAGCTTCACCAATCCACTCTGCTTGTGGTTCTGTGGTGGGCCCCTCCATGTGGCCTCTTTCCGTTATATTTCCGCCAGCTATTTGTCCTCCTCGAGAAGTCAAAGCACCTCTAGACCAGCTCACATTCCATGTGTTGCCACATCTAATCCACCGAAAACACTACAAATTTGTTCTGATGAACTTTGAAAGCCAGGTTGGTTCCAACACATTAGTAACACTCGAGTTATGCTGCCAGAGCAGTTAGTCATTCCATCTCTCCCTTTGTAGACTTTATAGGCAGAAGTCAGACGTCAGTACTCTGCACTCCCACACATACCCACACAACCACGTACACACACCCTGCGGTGGTCACACAATACATCCTCTGAATAGGCTCCTTGAAAAGTTCTTCACTAGGTTTTAGTTACGGGGTACAATTTTCTCCAAAGAAAACTTCCACACAGACTTTTTTTCACAACAATCCACTTCTTGTTTTAGACTTGAACACAGAGTGGGGGCTGCAGTAACCGTGCTGCAGCCTCCTCAGGCTTTTTCTCAGGTTCTTCCTCATGGACACTTTCACCCTTGCTTTGATGCCTATTATCTTTAGCATCTTGGCATCTCATTTGCAACATCATATTTAAAATCCATTTTTATGGGACTCTACTCCTGAAATCATTATTGCACTATATGTTAGCTAACTTGGATACAAATTAAAAAGTAAATAAATAAAATCCCTCTTTATGAGACAGGCAGGAATTTTTTCATGTAGTTTAAAAATATTTCAGGGGCACCTAGGTGGCTCAGCCGGTTAAACATCTGACTTCGGCTCAGGTCACATCTCATGGTTTGTGGGTTCGAGCTCCACATTGGGCTCTGTGCTGACAGCTCAGAGCCTGGAGCCTGCTTTGGATTCTGTGTCTCCCTCTCTCTGCCCCTCCCCCACTCATGCTCTGTTTCTCCCTGTCTCAATAATAAATAAACATTAAAAATTTTTAAAAAATATTTCAGAAATGTGGGGCACCTGGGTGGCTCAGTCGGTTGAGCATCTGACTTCAGTTCAGGTCATAATCTCATGGTTTGTGAGTATGAGCCCCGCATTGGGCTTTGCAGCTGTCAGCATGGAGCCTGCTTCCCATCCTCTGTTCCCCCCTCTATCCCTTCCCCACTCCTGCTCTCTCTCTCAAAAGTAAATAAACCTTTAAAAAATGTTTCAGAAATGTTTCAGTAATTTTATGCAACATATAATCTGTCAATATTCAAAGTTAAAAAATAACTGAGGCCACAAAGAAACTAGTGCAATTTAAACTTTGGGAAATAGTTGCAGATTTAAAGAGGAAAAAGTGCCCTGCGATGAAGTGGAACAAACATGACTGAGCATCACTGGGAACTTTTTTTTTTTAATGCTGACTCTATAATTGAATTCTAAGATTAAGGAAAAAAAGAACACTTACATTACAATGAAGTAAAATGACCTTTTAGCTACACAGTTTGAAGTTTCACTAATGGATTTAGCTCCATCAGAAAGAAAAGTTCCATTTCATTTTCTGCCTATCATCCACAAATATAATAGATTATAATGCTAAAGGGGAATTAATCGTGTGACAGTGGAAATGAGTTTCCATAAAATTCATTTACTTGAAAAGAGAAGCACGCATATTTACCAAATTTGCAGTTAGCTAAGAAGTGATCTGGTAGCAGCAGAGTTAAACCATAGAACAAAGTGAACCACTAAACTTAATTGGAAACAGCATTTTTGTAGTGGTTGCAATAGAAAGATCGAATATGTGAACAACAGTAATGTAATGGTTTTTATTTTGTTGGGATTAATACATGTAAATGTTAGAATATTTTAATTTGTAAGGGTAAACAGGATGCACTTTAAATTGTGCACATGCATCAATACTTTGAGAAATGTATTGATCATTCTCATTAATGATCATTAATGTAATTTTTAGACCCAAGAAGTATGATATTTCCAGAAGATTTTGTTCACCCAGGATAATGCGAAAGATACTGTTTTGAGCATGTAAATATGGATTTTTTCCCCTTTCTCTGAACATCCGCTACTTTTTTTTAATAACAATCAAAACAATTGATGCTCGTTTTGAACAAGGAAGATTTATGGTGTTTACACTGTATAAAGATGAATTTATTCAGTGAGTTTTCATTGGTATATGTAACATCTTATTTAGTCGTACTGAGATATGTGTGTTAGAAAAGAAAACAATCTAGTTATTATTGATCTGGCAAAATGGCTTTATTGGTTTGCCGTATTCCTAATTTGAGAGGGAAATGAGCTTCATATGAAATTGATTATTAAAAAACACACGTATCAAATTGCTGTGCCCCTGGAAGCCAAGATTTGTAACCCAAGAAGGGAAAAGTATTTTATCAATTTTAACTTTTTACTATTCAACTTCATAGTCCTGAATTAAGTCTCATATGACATCTTTTTTTTTTTAATGTTTTTTTTTTTTTATTTCTATCTGAGATAGACAGCGTGAGCAGGGGAGGGTCAGAGAGGGAGACAAAGACTCTGAAACAGGCTCCAGGCTCTGAGCTGGCAGTCAGCACAGAGCCCGAAGCGGGGCTCGAACCCACGAACCGCGAGATCATGACCTAAGCAAAAGTCGGACGCTTAACCGACTAAGCCACCCAGGCGCCCCGCATATGACATCTTAAGCAGTTGCTTCATGTGTATTCATTAATAAAGGCAAGAAAGATTATTTAAAGGTTAGCAGAAATTTAAATTTTGTATCAGAGATGAGATTCAAAACATCTGCTGGTATTTCTTATTAGTTTTCATATTTGAAAAATGAAATGATTATACTTCCTGATAAAGAATGCCCTATTTTTCTATAATAAGGAAAACATTTTTTTATTTCTCTCTAAGTCAGGGTCTAATCAGGAGATAGAAACCCACACTTTAATTTGGACAGAGAAAGTTTAACATGAAGAACTAACAACTATAACAGAGGGTTGGAATAACTAATAATATAAGAATAGTAGATTTAAAAGACAATTATTTCCTCTGGGGCTGAAATAGAGCTTGTAAAGAGAATTTCCTCCTTCTGGCCTCCAAGCCTGACATCCAGATGTGGTTGGAATGGGGCAGAGCCATGGTCACAGGATGGCAGAAAAGTTGTTCTAGTGTCACACTGACAGAACCTGCTCGAAATGTGTTCTATGGAACTTGTAGGGAAAGCGCCTGCCCTGTTTACAGGGAGGTATATCCCCCAGGGCACTCTGCTCTGTCACCACTTGAGAGGTATGTCAGGCGAGCTACTGGTGATTGGTGTTCGCCATCATACCTTCAGGCTCTGGACCTTGGATAAAGTAGCCATTTAGGGAGTTCCTGGGTACTGGAGAAATAACTTGTGCTAGAGAAACACGACAGTAGAGAAGCCAGTGTATTAGAAGCTGAAGGCTGGGGACACTACATGTCCTACGGGAACATGGTACATGGAAAGCCATGCCTGTTGTAGAAGGTGGGTAGGTGAGAAGCCATTCATGCCTCAGGGGTGAACTGAGCAAGCACACAGGAACCAGAAGGAAGACCCTTTCCCCTATGAAGTCTCTGTAGTGTCCTCTAGTCACAAAGTTAACATCTTCCCTACTGGCAATAGAAAAAAAAAAATTAAACAGCTCACCTCCATTTTCTCAGAGCAGTTAATTGAAAGGTGTATTTTGGAGCTGTGAGCCAATACACTGATAACAGGCAAAAATAAAATGGATAGATAAACGTGCCTATAGTGGTATGATCCTGAATTAAACCTGCTGTGCTAGTCCCTAAGCGTGTATGCCTTGGGGCAAACCTACTGCCCTAGCTGCAGTCTTATCTGGGCTCCTGCCTACAAACCTCTATTCAATTCAAAGTAAATTGGGGGATTTAACTGGGAGTATTAGCAAACCAGAACCCACATAGATATTTGGGCTACCTAATATCTTTCTTTGGGGAGATGTTTCTTTCCTTTCTCATCAACTTCTTGAGTTTAAATCTGACTTACAGCTGTGTGATTACTCCTCTTACTTTGTTTTCCTTATTTGTAGAATGGCAGTAATATTGGCATCCATCTGCTTGTTTTGCAGGTCTAAGGATCACAGGAGTTAATTAATTCAAGCCAACTATCACCATACTCAGCATTTACCAAATTCTCTATAAATGTTCTCTTTTATATTAATATAAATATTAGTTACTAAATTAGTTATTGTTGCTATTGATCTTGGCCTAAAGAGATGTTGGTCATAAAAGTCTCTACCAAGAACTCCTTAGAATGTGGGTTATTAACATTTCAAAAACACTATGACTACCCTGTTTTGCTGTCCAATCTATTGGTAAATTTTACTTCTTAATTTAAATAGAATATAGGAAAAGTTGATGAAAGGATAGGGAAAACTATTGGCTTTGTGGTAAGAACACCTGACTTCTGAACTGGACTTCTTCAATTATTAGCTGTGTTATTGATCTTTGTCAAATTATTTTACCTCAGTTTTCTCTTTCAAAAGTGAATGCCCACACATACACAGGCACACGCACCCCTTAGAATGCATTAAGTTAGATGAGGGATATAAAGTGCTACACATCATTTCTAGAAAAACAAAACTATTCAACACATATTACTTTTATTATAAAGCAAAACATCCTATAGACATATAGGCTGCATCAGGATTCACCTAGTTGGCAGAGCAATATTTCTATGCCTAGGTTTCTGGTGAACTCCAAGACATTTGGGTAAAGTCAGACAAAGTAACACGAGCTCTAATGTGGAAAATAGAGTCTAGAAGCATGATTGCTGAGTTTCTCAAATTGCTGGTTGGATTTTAGTTCAAAATCCAGCTATGGAACAAGTAAGTCATGGGAATAAGAGGCGCAGCATAGAGGACATAGTCAATGATATTATAATAGTGTTGTATAGTGACATGGCAGCTACACTTGGAGTGAGCATAGCATAACGTATACAGTTGTTGAGTCACTATGTTGTACACCTTAAACCAATGTAACGTTATGCGTCAACCATACTCAAATAAAACAAACAAAAGCAAAATTTTCATACATGTGATACTGTAGCCACTGAGAGACATTGTTCTTTTCTGTACCAAGTCCCCACACTAAGCAAACTTGAGGCTTCATTGAGTCTGGGTAGCAAAACATGTCCTTCCTTTTCTCACAAATTTAACCTCATTCTTTGGAAATTAAATAGGCTGGGCTTAGTAAATGAAAGAAAAATCTCATAGATTTGTTTTGTTTTGTCTGTTTTTCATTTCTCAGGGTCTCCACTTCCGTCTCTGCCTGAGATATTAAGGACAAAATATGATGTGATCGTATAGTGTTATTTTTGTTTGTTTGTTTCTGATCCTAAACCAATAAATTGATTGTGGAGTTCTTTTTATTCCATCCCACGTGTAGTAAAATAATAACTGTAGTTTGTCTGGTAATATCAGTAGTCAGAGGAACTCTGTGAAAAATTTTGTATTCCTAAAAGAAAAAAAATGATTTGGAATTAAGTAGGACAGAGAACAAGGAAGCCAAAGTTGAAATGCTGAAAAGAAAATGTGATAAAAATATTTGCAACTCCATAATGATAATAATTGTCATATATTGCCTGGAATATGTGCTAGGTTATATGTTACTTGAATATTAAAGAATATACCTGGATATGTTCTAGCAAAGGTTGAAATCTACTGTGTGTGCCCAGGTTTACCCAGAATCCTGCTGTCAGCTACTAAATGGATATAGGTGCAAAGGACCAATTCAAAGTCAAGGGCACATTTCTCCTTGCTCTCAAGTGGATAGTCTGAATTTTACAGGGCACAAAATTTAGGGGTGTAAGATGTGACTTTATATTTCTATTCTTGTCTATTTCCACCCCCTGGTCTGCTTTATGGCAGCAAACATTATCGTTGCTAGTTCCAAATAAACTGTATCTTTGTTTTTTAACTCAGTTCAGAATCATTCCCTACTTCCACACTCTAGGGGGCACTTTAGTCCTGGAGGGCTTATGTCATAACGTGGAATAGAGTAGGGGACAGGAGGACTCCTTCCTCATTTAGCTTTTGACCTATGTACAAAATCATCTGGCTCTAGGTGATAATCTTTATTGTAGCATCTCCTGATTCTTTTTCTGCCAGGTGAGGACCATGTGGTCAATGTCATTTTCTGTTGCAGTTTCAGTTGTCATGTTCCAAACCCTCTTTTAGATCCATTAGCATTCTCTCTCTTTCTCCCTGTCCCTCCTTATCTCCCTTCCATCCCTCTCTCACCTCTTTCCTCCCTCCTATGATCTACATAATTCATGGTGCACAGAAATACTTAGCTTCTCTCCCACACCATTCTCTGCTGCAGGAAGCTTTTGGGTTGAAGCAACCTCAGACAATCATGTTCCTGATATTCCTCAGGATCTCCTCCACACTATGATGCATGTGCCAGTGTAGTGTGGGTGTCTCAAGGTACCTGTGGTCCCCAAAGACTCCAGATAAGATGCTGGACACAGATCTCCTCTATTTTCAGTTTCTCTGACATATCTGGAACCAAAGATTAGACAGGGTCAAGGACTTTAAAAAAAAAAACAACCTCTCTCTTTCTTGCTTTCCCATCTCCCCTTTTTTATCCCCAGGTCATTAATATCTAAAAACATAAATTAAAGCATTTTATGGCTTATCCTTTGGTTTTGTCAAGGCAACTCCTCCCTGAGGAAAGATAAGTGTCTAAACCAACATATTAAATGTATTATAATCCCTGTACCCCCCTCACTCCTAATCATTCTCTTCGATCACAAACTCTAATTTTTCAACACTCCTCAAAAACCTGCCCCCCTAAAACTAACCAAACACTCAGATATAGTAGGAGAGAATCAAATGAGACTAACAGCCCATGATTTAGACAGTACACATTTACTAATAAATGTAATAATACTACCTTAGTGTCAGCGACTGCCTCAAATATTGGCTCATTAAAATTTTGAAGAACTAGCATCTATACCTTTTTCCACGTAAATTGCTTCCCTATTCATACATATTCTATTAAATATTAGAACCAAACTATAGACCAGAATATTAATTGTTAGGTCATCCACCATGACATCTTTTAAAATCCTTGGTAACTCAGTCAATTAATACTTTTTATGTTTTATATAACTTTCAAATAACTTTCATGTTTCACATAAACACATCTATGTTTCATGTGAATAACTTATTATTTATGTTCATATCCAAATCATTGATTAAAATTTTAAACAGTGCTAGGCCAGGTGTTACCTTACTCTAGTTATAGTTAGAATAGACAGAATTAGGTATGGTTGACTGAGACATTTCAGCTCAATCTCACTACTAAAATTCAGCTCACATTTTATCATCTTTTTTGACAAAAGATATCCAGATTGACTTTTAAAAATGCTTTCTGAAACCAAGGATAAATGGTATTATCAAGAATTGTTATTAAGAAAGATAACAAAGTGAGAAAAGTACAAACTTTTATTTGTTGTTTATTTTAAAATTATGCTGAACTTCCTGCATAATAGTGGTCCTCAACTGGTGGTGACTCTGCCTCCATCCTCTGGGACAGTGTAAAATCTGAGGGGTTTGGATTGCTACAACTTGGAGTGGGTGTCACTGGCATCTAGTGGGTAGATGCCATTTATGTGGCTAAGTATACCTTAAAAAATTTTTTTTAATGTTTACTTATTTTTGAGAGAGACAGAGAACGAGCAGGGGAGGGGCAGAGAGAGAGGGAGACACAGAATCCAGAGCAGGCTCCAGGCTCCGAGCTGTCAGCACAGAGCCTGATGCGGGACCTGATGTGGAACCTGAACTCATGAACTGTGAGATCATGACCTGAATCCAAGTCTGGTGCTCAGACAACTAAGCCAGCCAGGCACCCCTGCTAAGCATACTTTAATACACAGGGCACCCCTCACAACCAAAACTACCCAGCCCCAAATATCAATAATGCCACTGTTGAGAAAACCTGCTCTACTCATTGGTCCTTAATAATTATACTCATTAGTTTTAAAGAAGTGTTTTCTCCCCAGTTTTGGAGATCTGCACAATTCATGGTTTTAGTCTCTCTTTCTTTCAACTCCATTGACAAGAAACCCTAATGTTAAAATCTCATTATTTCCCAAACGGGGTTCTAATTCAAAAGATACATTTCTCTGAGAAATAAGAATATCCAGATCATTTGCTTTATTGTAGATTTGGATAAAATATTAGTATTTAAAAACCTGAGATATATGGTAGTAAAAAAACACTTTTAAATTTTATTTAACCAAATAGCCTTATTTTGATAAAGGATAGTATTTTCCTCAGCGCATCTATTTATTTACTAATCTGTCTCTGAACAATTTTTAGTAACATTATTTTGATTAGTGTTTACTTAGCCTATTTAGTAAGGGCTAGAAGCATATATTCAGGTTAATTGGGTAGGTACTGAAATGAAAAATTGTTTTTGAGTTAGTTATAATAAGGCTAGTTACTTTAGCAAATAACCCCCTCCCTGAAAACCGTTTGTGTCTTAGCACAGTAAAAGTTTATTACTTGTTCATGTCACTGCTTAATGCAGTAGGCAAGCATGCATGGTGACCACTCTCCTCCGCGTAGTCTTTCAGAGGTACTATCACCTTCAACCTGTAATGCATTTATCTTCAACACATGGCCTTCAGGGTCATTTTAGAAGGAGAAAGGAATGTAGGGTTTTAGTCTCTCTTTCCTTCAACTAGATACATAAGCGTCTTAGCTCACAGATCTCTTTGTCTTACATCTCTTAGCCAAAACTCGTCATAATGCTAACCTGAGTTAAAGGGGACTAGGAAATGTCACCTTTGTCAGGTATTACTTGCCATCAACAACACTATGCTATGAAAGAGAAGAACAATTCCTGGATAGTCAGCTATTCATTTCTGCTATAATGAAGAAAAGTGTTTGTTGTTACTTTTGACAGAAGTCTGCTTAGGAAGAGAATTATACTTACTTAGAAGAAAAATTGGACAAGTTATTTGAGGCAAAGAATAAGATGTTGGGCACATACTGAAAAGCAAACAAAACAAAACAAGAAAACCTTCAAAGTTCTAAAGATTTCCTTGTGTTTTATATAGATTATTTGGATGAATTTGCTTATTCAAGTTTAGGGTAGAAGCTAGGACAGTGAATGATTCTGAATGATAGAGAAGAGAGAAAATTGACATGCCAGGAAGATGTTTAGGTATTGTAGGAATAAGGAAACCTGATAAAGACTTAAGGCAGGACAAAGAGGGAAAGTATTAGGTGAGGACACAACTGCAGGAAGTCTTTGGAAGTTAGAAAAGTCTAAAAAAAAATGCCCAAAGAGTGGGCTATGGAGTGCCTGTGTCGGTGGAGCAGGGGGTGGCAAAGAGGGAAAGGTGGGGAGAAAAGGATTGTTCATTTAGAGAACTTAAAGTCATGCTTAGATCTGTGTTTGGTACAAGATGAAAATAGAGGTGATACAAGAGAAAAGCAAGAGAATAGAGATATCAACATCAGGGTTACTCTCTATAAACAAAATTTCAATATCATCAAAAATGCTCAATAGTACACATTATTTTTCCTAGATAGTGGCATTTTATCAGTTAGGGCTCAGTGCAGGAGACAGAAACAAGGCTAGGTACTTGAGGCAAAAATGGGTTTAATATAAAGATTAACTGTTTATGACATCTTTAACAAATTGGAGGCGTAGGAGTCAGGAGGCCACCACATGACTTTTGGCATCCAAGTTTTCACACCATTCCTGACTCCAGAGGTCAGGAATTGCTGCTACCATAGCCACACTGCTGCTGCCAAAGTCACATTGTCTCCACATCCACCAAGCAAGTGAAAACATGGGGTTCAACTGCCACTGCCACCCGCATTTGCTGGAATCCACCCACCCCTCTTAGTGTCACTGTCTCCTTTGCATCCTCTAGATCTTAGGATGAGATGTCTCCTTGGTGGAAACTAAAATGCATCCAGAGCATCAGAGCAGGGGGGTTGAGAAATTTAGATGTTTGCTATTATGTTCAATGGTTCTGATGAGGTGCAGAACATAGGAAGGGGACGAAAGTGGACCCAGGATCCAAAACAGACATCTTACTGTCATAGTCATTTTTTTTATTGATCATTTCATTAAATGATTAGTAATTTTTTCCTTTTATGTATTATATTAGTATTTATAAGTTATCTAAAACATACTCATTTATTTTATCACAAATGCATAGCCCAAATCTCCTGGTCAGATTCCTCCTTACCCCCAAAGACCTCTTTAACCAAATACCTTACATAGAAGCACAAAATATAGAACAGTTTCAAAAGGACAATTTGGGTGTTGGAGCTGGGGAATGGTGAGGGAATTTATTCAGTTTGGCCAGTATCCTGCTTTACCAGACCCTCCCAGGTAACCTTACAGGGAGAATCAAGGAAGGAGCTTTGAGATCATGGGTCTGTATTAAGTAATGAAAATTTTATTCTCACTTCAGCAAGACACTGTGAGAGAAAGAATAAATTAAGTCAAAGGGAAAAGAGGCAGCAGTAATTTAAATTGTGTTCTTTACCAGACTATTGATCAAATATTTTGATTGAACTGGCTAGTCAAGCTCAACTTGAGCTCAACTACTGTGACTTTCATGGAGCTGATCAGCTGTTATAACTGACCTCATTGACAGATTGGTTGACTGAATACAGATAAATCTTTAGAGGCAGTATTGTTCTGTTTGGGAACATTCCTCATTCAAATATACTTTGAAACACGTTCTGCTTTCAGTCGGGAAAGCTTTTTTGTTGTTAAATTGTCATGTAGATATGTAAAATAAATGTCATCCAGCTGTTTTATGACTTCCCCAGACACTCAGGTACCTGGGTGACAAGTATAGCAAACATCTAGCAGGTGGTGTGAACGGCCTGAAGCAGGTCATGTATTCTCAACCTGGAGATAATCCAAACTTTCTGATCTGTGAAGAAGGAAGAACTCTGGTCCACATCTGCTATCTTAGAGCTATGATTAACAAATGAATGTCTCCTCAGGGTGATATTTGTGTGTGTGTGTGTGTGTGTGTGTGTGTGTGTATGTGTGTGTGTGAGAGAGAGAGAGAATGAGAGAGAGAAAAGAGAGAGTTGGCAGGGGAGAGGTGTGGAACTTCTTTTTTCTCCACATACAGGCAGATCTTGGAGATAATGCGGGTTCTTTTCCAGATCTCTGCAATAAAGCAAATATTGTAATAAATCGAGATAAATGATTTGTCTTTGTTTCGTAGTGCATATAAATGTTCTTTATACACTACAGTGTAGTCTATTAGATGTACAATAGCAGTATGTCTAAAAAATGTGCATACTTTAATTAAAAATACTTGTTATAAAAAATGCTAACCATTATCTGAGCTTTCAGCGAGTTGTAATTTTTTGCTGGTGGAGGGTCTTGCCTCAATGCTGATGGCTGCTGACTGATTACGGAGGTGGTTGCTGAAAGTTTGGATGGCTGCGGCAATTTCTTAAAATAAGACACCTGTGAAGTTTGCCCATCAATTGAGTCTTCCTTTCATGATAGATTTTTCTGCAGTATATGATGCTGTTAGATAACACTTACCAACAATAGAATTTCTTTCAAAACTGGAATGTGTTTTCTCAATCGATGGCGCCCTGCTGGCCATCATGTCCTGCTCCCACTCGCAGCCGGTGTCCAGGGCCAGCCGGGGCTGCCCCCGGTTCTGCCGGGACAAGGTGCCCGGCTTGGGCAGCTCTTGGCGCTCTGCTCGAACTCGGAGAAGTCGGCTGCAGGCTGCTTCTTGCCCAGCAGCTGAGCAGAACTTCAAGCACGGCCCGGGAAGGTAGCCCTTGTAGCGGTTGTAGGCGGCCAGGCAGAGGCAGAGCAGGAAGAGGAACATGAGCTGGTGGTTGTCGCTGGCCTGCAGGTACATCGTCTTCTCCAAGTGCACCTGGGGGACCGTGTTGATGACGATCTTGGGTTCGCAGGATGTGCCGGTGGGCATGGGGCTGAATGGGGGAATCAGTTTTCTCATCTGATTATTTCACTGCTTTATCAACTAAGTTTGTGTAATATTCTCTATCATTTGTTGTCATTTCAACATTTTTTCACAGCATCTTCACCAGGTGTAGATTCTATCTCAAGATACTACTTTCTTTGCTCATCTATAAGAAGCAACTCATCTGTTAAAATTTTATCGTAAGAATGCAGCAATTCAGTCACATCAGCAGGCCCTTATTCTAACTCTAGTTTCTTTGCTGTTTCCACATATGTGCACTTTCTTTCTGGAGTCTTGAATCCCTCAAAGTAATCCATGAGGGTTGGAATCATCTTCTTCCAAAATTCTGTAATGTTGATATTTTAACCTTCTCCCATGAATCATGAGTGTTCTTAATGGAATCTGGAATGATGAATCCTTTCTAGAAAGTTTTGAATGGACGTTTCCCAGTTCAGAGGAATCACTATTTAGGGCAGCTATAGCCTCATGAAATGTATTCATTGAATAGTAAGACTTGATAGGTGAAATGACTCCTTGATCCATGGATGCCCAATAGATGTTGTATTACCAGCCATGAAAACAACATTCATCTCATTGTACATCTCCATCAGGGCTTCTGGGTGCCCAGGTATATTTCCAATGAGCAGTAATATTTTGAAAGTAATCTTTTTCTCTGACCAGTTGGTTTCAATAGTGGGCATAAAGTATTCAGTAAACCATGTTGTAAACAGATGTGCTGCCATCCAGGCTTTGATATTCCATTTCTAGAGCACAGACAGAGTAGATCTAGCAAAATCCAGGGGGACCCTAGGACTTTTGGAATGGTAGATGAGCATTGGCTTTAACTAAAAGTGATCAACTGTGTTAGCTCCTGACAAGAGAGTCAGCCTGTCCTTTGAATCTTTGAAGCTAGAGTTTGACTTTTCTCTAGCTGTGAAAGTCTTCAATGCCATTTTCTTCCGGTATAAGGCTGTTCCATCTCTATTGAAAATCTGTTTTTTAATGTAGCCACCTTCATGAATTATCTTAGCTGAATCTTCTGGATAAGTTGCAGCAGCTTCTCCATCAACACTGCTTCCTTCATCTTGCACTTAGATGTTATGGAGATGGCTTCTTTTCTCAAACCTCGTGAACCAAAGTCTGCTAGATTTTGGTTTTTTTTTCTGCAGCTCCCTCACCTTTCTCAGCCTTCATAGAACTAATGAAACTGAGGGTCTTGCTCTGGATTAAGCTTTTGGCTTAAGAGAATGCTGTGGTTGAGTCCAGACCACTCAAACTTTTTCCATTTCAGCAATTAGTCTGTTTCACTTTCTTGTCACTCATGTAGTCACTAGAGTAGCGCTTTTAATTTCCTTCAAGAACTTTTCATTTGCATTCACAACTTGCCTAACTGGTGCAAGAGTCCAAGCTTTCAGCCTGTCTTGACTTTTGGCATGCCTTCCTCACTAAGCTTGACGATTTCTAGCTTTTCATTTAAAGTGAGAGAAGTGTGACTCTTCTTGTCACTTGAACACTTAGAGGCCATTGCAAAGTTATTAATTGGCCTAGTTTTAATACGTTGTGTCTTAGGAAAGAGTGAGGCCCAAAGAAAGAGAGAAAGATACAACATTGCTAGTCATGGACCAATCAGAACACACACAACACTTCCCAGCTTTTTGTGGTCTTATGTGAAGGTAGTTTGCAGCATCTTAAAACAATTATAATATTAACATCAAAGAGCACAGATTACAGATCACCATAACAAATATAAAATAATGAAAGACTTTGAAATATCAGCTTAATTGCCAGAATGTGACATAGAGACACAAAGTAAGCAAATCGGATTGGTGAAAAGAGACCGATAGACTTGCTTGAGGCAGGGTTGTCACAAACCTTCAATTTGTAAAAAACACAGTATCTGTGAAACACAATAAATAAAATGAAGTATGCCTGTACAGAAAAAGAGGCCTAAGAAGATCCAGGATCAAGCTCATAGAATTTCAACATTCACTTCAGTGTGGTCTTTGTTTTCTTCTTCTTCTTCTTCTTCTTCTTTTTTAATGAATCTCTTTTCTTGTGTGTGTCTATTGGTAAAAAATGTGTGATTCATAACGATAAGGGTCTTCATGTAGTATCTAAGTTGAAGGAAGTCTTATTTCAACAAAAATAATATTTTATTAAAACAATTCTGGGGAAAGTATTTTACCTCCTTTAACCTTCATGCCCATGTGTGCAATATGGGCATCTCAACATTAGTTAGAAGTTCAAAGTAGCTTTTTTACCACGGTGTGATTTATATATTTCTGGTGTTTACAATAAATGAACCCTTCAAATTCTTTAAAGTAATGCTTAGCATGAATCATATTTTCTGCAATTGGCATATTCATATGAGGCATCTTTTTATAATATTAAAAATTATGATATGCGGTGTACAAATATTTAGGCCAAATAAATATGAGTTTGCTTGAAAGATTATAGCTTAAGTATTTAGCTCCATGGTTATGTAAGTTCCTATTATATCTGTTTTTAAATATGTATATATACTCACATACATATAATCTCGATGAATTTACTAAAGTATAGTTAGAATGTCAACATTATTTTTATAAATCTCTGCCCTGTCACTGAGTTTGCAAGAAATTATTTTTAATGTATTACCATTTTTAACACACTCCAGATTGTTGGCTGCCCTTCTTGCCACGTGGATTTAACCAATTTAGCAGTCGGTGTTGAATGTGTTCCATATTTAAAAAATAATGCTTACAAAGAAAGAGTAAGGGAAGCCACTTACATAAGGAGTTAGGTGGGTGATTAGCAATCAAAACGAAGGCTTTTTGGTGCCTGTCCTGTAAAGGTCCTTCATGACAATCATTTCCCAAAATCCTCAAAGCTTAGATAAGGGTTTTTGTTGTTGTTTTTTTAAGGTACGGAAAGCTTTCAAAAAAAAAAAAAAAAGGATCGGGAATGATAACTTTCTTGAAATAAGAATGTATGGATCCTGCGCTCTAGCTTCCTTCAGTTTTTTACTGCATCCCTTTTGAAAGCAAGATTTGAAAAATTCTAGGTAAATTTTGGAGTTATCATTAAAAATTTCTGGAGTTCATGTGGAAAGTTTTTTCATCTTCCTTCTCTTTCTTACTCTGTCTCTTTGTCTCTATATACATATGTAGGTGTCTGTGTGTGTGTGGGTATAACCTCTGCTGTTTGAGAACTGGCTTTTCTTCTGCTCTGTTCATTTAGGCAGCATCTTAGACATATGTACTCAACCTCCATCAAAGGTATATAACCTTCTCTTTAAGAAACTTGTCTGCCCACTCTCACACCCTACCTAGGCCCTATTCCTCCTACTCCCCATTCCCATCTCTAGAAATCTGTGTCTACTAATCATCCAGGACTCAGTAGCTTTCAGTGTGGATATATGCATATTTCTTCATATGAAAATGTTCTTTTGCTATTTATGAATCACATCTACCGTCCCATTAATTAAGCAAAATTTCCATAATCATCCCATATTTCCTGAAGCTTAAGTGTAGTAAACTCCTTGAAAAGTTTTGGGGATTGGCTGGAGTAGTTTCAGATTGAAAGTGGGAAGCCAGAGTAGAAAGTTACATTAAAAGAGGGCCAAATTTCTGGAGCACTCCGCCCAGATCAGCCCCTTTCAAACCTCAGATGGAGGTGTTCTGGGAGCTGATTACATACACTGAAGTCCAAGATGACTGGAGCATGTGTGGGAGACATATACTATCTCATACCCTCTCTCTCCTTTCTCCAGAGTTAGTATAACCCAATTCAGGGAGTAATAGGATTCCAATGGAGTATTTTTTTTTTTACATTTTTAAATTTGTGTGTGCTTGACCCACAGTGTTACATTAGTTTCAGGTGCACAATATAGTGATTCAACTTCTCTTTATTTTATGCTATGCTCACCACAAGTGTAGCTACCATCTGTCACCATACAACACCATTACAGTATCATTGACTATATTCCCTATGTGTACCTTTTATTCCCATGTCTTAGTTATTCCATAACTGGGAGCCTGTATCTCCCACTCCCCTTCACCCATTTTGCCCATCCCACCACTCTTCTCCCCTCTGACAACCATCAGTTTATTCTCTGTATTTATAGGTCCAAGTCTGCCTGTTTATGTTTATTCATTTGTTTAGGTTTTTTTGTTTGTTTGAGATTCTACATAGAAGTGAAATCCTGTGGTATTTGTCTTTTTCTCTTTCATTTATTTCGCTTAACATAATATAGTCTAGGTTTATCCATGTTGTTACAAATGGCAAGATCCTATCCTTTCTTATGGCTGCATGATATTCCATTATCTATATCTATATATCTATATCTTTATATCTCTATCTCTATATCTGTATCTGTGTCACATTTTTCTTATCCATTTGTCTGTGAGTGAATACTTAAGTGCTTCCATATCTTGGCTACTGTAAATAATGCACAATAAACACAGGGGTGCATATATCTTTTTAAATTGGTATTTTCCTTTTCCATGGGTAAATACCCCATAATAGACTTATTGGGTTATATATTATTTCTATTTTTTATTTTTTGGAGAATGTTTATACTGTTTTCTACAGTGGCCGTGCAATTTATATAACCATCAATAATTCAGAAGGGTTCCTTTTTCTCCACTTCCTTGCCAATATTTATTTCTTGTCTTTTTGATTTTAGCCATTCTGATAGATGCAAAGTAATATCTCATTGTGCTTTTGATTTGCATGTTCCTGAAGGCGTGATGTTGAGCATCTTTTCATGTGTCTGTTGGCCATATGTATGTCTTCTTTGGAAATATGTCTATTCAAATCTTCTGCCCATTTTTGAACTGGGCAGTTCAAAATTGAATTTTAAAGATTCATTTCAGCATTGAGGAAATGGCTCATGAATTTCACCTTAAGTTTTACATTGGAGCAGTGTATTTGGTCTCAATAAAAATCTATCTTTAGGCAACTGATGAAGGTTGTTGACATTTATAACATGGTAGTATTTGTCAAGCTAAAATAATACTTTCAAAATTAATCACTTAAAAAACATAATATATTCTCTACACTGTTAATTTTTTTCACATGCATCCAGCTTCTTCTGTAAAATATCTTTTTTTTTTTTTTTTTTACAAATAGTTTATTGTCAAATTAGTTTCCACATAACACTCAGTGCTCATCCCCACAAGTGTCCTCCTCCATGCCCATCCCTCCTCCCCGCCACGTCCATCAGTCCTCAGTTTTTGTCAGCATTCAAGAGTCTCTCATGGTTTGCCTCTCTCCCTTTCCCCCACCATTTCCCCCCTTCTTCTCCCGGTTGGTCCTCTGTTAAGTTCCTCCTAATCCTCCTATACGTGCACACATATGATATTTGTCCTTCTCTGCCTGACTTATTTCGCTCAGCATAACACCCTCAAGGTCCATCCATGTTGCTACACATGGCCAGATTTCATTGTTTCTCATTGCCGTGTAGTATTCCATGGTATAGATAAACCACATCTTCTTGATCCATTCGTCCATTGATGGACACTTAGGCTCTTTCCATGTTTTAGCTATTGTGGAGAGTGCTGCTATGAACTTTGGGGTACATGTGCTCCTATGCATCAGCATTTCTGTATCCCTTGGGGAAATTCCTAGCAGTGCTATTGCTGCGTCATAGGGGAGTTCTATTGTTAGTTTCCTGAGGAACCTCCACACTGTTTTCCAGAGGGGCTGCACCAGTCTGCATTCCCACCAACAGTGTAGGAGGGTTCCCGTTTCTCCACATCCTCGCCAGCATCTAGAGTCCTCTGATTTGCTCATTTTAGCCACTCTGACTGGCGTGAGGTGGTATCTCAGTGTGGTTTTGATTTGTATTTCCCTGATGAGGAGGGATGCTGAGCATCGTTTCATGTGTCTGTTGGCCATCTGGATGTCCTCTTTGGAGAAGTGTCTGTTCATATCTTCTGCCCATTTCTTCACTGGGTTGTTTGTTTTTCGGGCGTGTAGTTTGGTGAGTTCCTTATAGATTCTTGATATTAACCCTTTATCTGATATGTCATTTGCAACTATCTTTTCCCATTCCGTTGGTTGCCTATTAATTTTCTGGGTTGTTTCCTTTGCTGTGCAGAAGCTTGTAAAATATATCTTACAGATGTTAATTATTGACTACTGTGATCCATAAGAATACACATTATAAACACCAGTTTCTCCTCTTACTAAGAATTACCTTTGGGTATCACAATTTGGTTTTTAACATCAACAGAGGATTCAAGGGAAAATACAAGTTTTAGCAAAACACCAGGTGTGACTAAACATCATACTGGATACTTGGACCAACATAGAAAACACATTAGGTAAGACTACAGCTCAATTCAAATACATAAGATAGAAGTAATGCTTGACCTTCTACTTTTTGTGGTAGCAACACAGTTTTACGATCATAATAACAAACAGAAACTCAAGAGAGATAAAAAGTTAACCTTCAGAAATTCCATGGAACAGCACCAAAATGTCAAACTACAATGAAGAACAATAACAGAGGTTTTAAAAACTATTTTCACTAAGAGTAATTATATATTATTTATTAAATTGCATTAAGTTCCATCTGTATGCCCAATGCTGTAAGACTGAAAATAGAGAGATGCTTACAGTCTAGCAAGATAGGCAAACATATGAACAATTAATCCTTTCTGGGAGTGATCAAGGTGATCAAGATAGGCTCTTAGAAGAATGGGAAGTGCATCTTCTAGTAGGTATAGGCATGTTCTTTCTTTTTTTAAAGTTTTTTTTTTTTCTTTTAATGTTTAACTGTTTTTGAGAGAGAGAGAGCTGGGGAGGTCAGAGAGAAAGGGAGATAGAGGATCTCAAGCAGGCTCCAATCTGACAGCAGAGAGCCCAATGCAGGACTTGAACTCAGGAACCATGAGATCATGACCTGAGCTGAAGTCTATGCTTAACCAACTGAGCCACCCAGTGCCCCAGTATAGGGATTTTCTAGACGAATGCAGCCATCCTGAAGTAAAAGAGAATATTTGGAAAATTATAAGTGTGGAAGAACATGAAGTATTCTGGAAACTGCACACTTGTCAGCTGACATGAAGACTTTTGCAGAAGGGAATTAGAAATTACTGAGACCTGGCATGCCATGTGTACCCGCTTCCATGATTACAACTTATCCTATAAGAATTGGTCAATGATACCAAGGGTTTCATTTCATTATTTAAATGAGTTTATCTGATTAGCTGCTGTTTTTGTTTTTGTCTTTATTTATCATGTTTCCCTAAATCAGGTAGTCTAATCAATTATAACACACATGCAAATGAGGAAAAGCATATTGAACATTTTCTCCTAAAAATGTCATTTGCAGTATGTTTAAAGTTCCCACAAAGTGATAGGGACATAGGAGCAGAGTTATAGAAGTGAGAGGGCTATGCGTTTAAGAGATGAGGAAAGTGAGGTCTAGAAAAGCTTAAGTGACCTCTCCAATAGGCCAGGCAGATCCTTTGCCAGAAGCAGAAAAGAAAATCCACATCAACTCCCTCAGCCTTGGTTATTTTGCCTGCTTAGAGTCAAGTTCATTAATAATAGAAGGGAAGTTCCCAGCTTTCCAGATGTTGAGACAGCCCTTTCTTATCATACATGGTTTTGTCTCTTTTTGTTGAGTTCTGATAGGAGCTGTTTGGTGAAGGGCAGGAAGAGGCAACTTCAGCTCTGGAAACGCCAGGGCACACTACTCTGTGTGCAGCTGCTGCTTCTTTTGATTTCAGAAGATAACAATTTCTAGTAAGAGGGAAATAAGATCTAAAATTGTAGAAAGATAGGAAATGATGATGACACTGTCTTTTGTTGATTTTCAGGTGGTTAATTATCAGTGGAATTAATGGTCATTTATCTTTTCCATGTTTAGAAATTGTTCAGTTCCAATTTTGAGAAGTTAAAATCAGAAATGTTTTCTGAAGTGGAAAATGGAGAGAAGGAGGACAGCTAATTATCAAAGCATATACAGAAAAGAGATTTAGCAAATCAGCTAGCATTGTTTACAGAAATATTAATTATAAGACTTTGTTAGCTTTCATGAACCAAGTATTGGGTGTTTAACTCTTATATGAATAATTGGGAAATTTATTTTTAAATTCTTAATGTGTTAATAGTTTTATTTATTTTTGAAAAAAATAGGGTAATTATTATATAACTATACAAACAGTCCCCAGCTTACAATGTCTCAACTTTTTTTTTTTAATGTTTTTATTTATTTCTAGGAGAGAGAGAGAGACAGCATGAGCAGGGGAGGGTCAGAGAGAGAGGGAGTGACAGACTCTGAAACAGGCTCCAGGCTCTGGGCTGGCAGTCAGCACATAGCCCGACGCGGGGCTCGAACCCACGAACCACGAGATCATGACCTAAGCGAAAGTCGGACGCTTAACCGACTAAGCCACCCAGGCGCCCCTACAATGGTCAACGTTTGACTTTATGATGGTGCATAAGTGATTCAGATTCAGTAAACATTGTTTTTTGGCTTTGTTTTTTAATTTTTTAATGTTTATTTAATTTTGAGAGACAAGAGAGAGACAGAGCATGAGTGGGGGAGGGGAAGAGAGAGAGGAAGACACAGAGTCTAAAGCAGGCTCCAGGTTCTGAGCTGTCAGCACAGATCCTGATGCAGGGCTCAATCCCATGAACTATGAGATCATGACTTTAGGTGAAGTTGGACACTTAAACTACTGAGCCACCCACATGCCCTATGATTCAGCAAACATTGTAATTTGAATTTTAATTTTTTCCTGGGCCAGTGATATGCAGTATGATACTCTCTCATGATACTGGTCAGCAACAGTGAACCATGACTCCCGGTTGGCCACATGCTCACAAGAGTAAACTGATACACTTACAACCATTCTTTACCCATATAGCCATTATGTTTTTCAATTTCAGTACAGTGTTCAATAAATTACCTGAAATACTTAATGCCTTATTATTATATAGGCTTCATAATAGATGATTTTGCACAACTGTAAGCTAATGAGCATTCTGACCACATTTAGGGTAGGCTAGGCTAAGCTATTAGGTCAATTAGGTATTAAATGCATTTTTGACTTATGGTATTTTCAATTTATGATGGGTTTATAAGGATGTAATGCTATTGAAGGTTGAGGAAGAGCTGTATAGTGATGAGACTTCGTGGTCCTGCAGTCTTGCTCTGTGCGGGGGAGGGGTGGTGAGGGAAGAATCAGAGAAGGGTAAGAGCAGACCCCTTTAAGTCAGGTCCTAAGATAAGGGCCATCCTCACCCAAGTAAAGCCAGTACTGGATTGGGGATATGACACATGATGTAGACAGAAGGAGTTTGGAGAAATGATGGGACATCTAGTTGAAAATATTCTAGAGAGGGGGCGCCTGGGTGGCTTAGTCGGTTAAGCGTCCGACTTTCGCTTAGGTCCTGATCTCGCGGTTCGTGAGTTCGAGCCCCGCGTCGGGCTCTGTGCTGACTACCAGCTCAGAGCCTGGAGCCTGTTTCAGAGTCTGTGGCTCCCTCTTTCTCTGACCCTCCCCTGCTCACGCTGTCTCTCTCTCTCTCCTAGAAATAAATAAAACATTAAAAAAATTTAAAAAAAATATTCTAGAGAGAATTAGAAATACCATCCTGCAAGTCAGGATTGAGTATGTAAATTTAGAAATCTTTTGTTAGAATTGATCATTGAAGCCTGGAGACTGAATGACATTTCCATGGAAAATATGGAGTAGAAAAAAAGAATGATTGAGAACTGGACTTGGGGGGCACCTGGGTGGCTCAGTCGGTTGGGTGTCTGACTTTGGCTCAGGTCATGATCTCACAGTTCATGGGTTTGAGCCCCATATCGGGCTCTGTGCTCACAGCTAGCTCAGAGCCTGGAGCCTGTTTCGGATTCTGGGTCTCCCTCTCTCTCTGACCCTCCCCTGCTCACACTGTCTCTCTCTCTCAGAAATAAATAAAAAACATTAAAAAAATTTTCTTTAATAAAAAATAAAGAGAATTGGACTTGGGAGATGTCCATGCACATATAATTTATCAATTTAGATAATAAAAATAATGTTCTTGCAAATTATTATTATTTATTATTATTATTATTACTACCATAATAACAATTACAATTTATGAGTCACTAAGCACCAGTCTGTCTGTACGGATTAGCTCATTTTATCCTCACAATCCCTTGAAGTAAGTTATGTGATTAGCATTGTATTACGGATGAGAAGGCTGCTATAGCTCGATTACTTTGCTTGCATCTCTTATTAATAAATGAAGAACAACAGACATTGCAAAGCGAACTGTTCACTTTTGCTCTCCTGCTATGAGCTTAGTCTCATTTATGTATAGATCCTTCCAAAGAAGAGTCTAGAGCTCTGCCATGGGTGCAGAAATAGGTAGTAGATTGCCTGAAGTGCAGGGAGTGACTGCTTGGAAATGTGTTTTTGTTGAAATGACATGAAAATTGTTGACATTTATCTGGAAGCAAGAAAAATGGATTTACCTTGCTCTGTGTGGGTGGATAAATTAAACTCTCCCTCAGCTTCTATCTCTGAGCTGTTCCTTAACTCAAGGAACAATAGCAGCAGACAAAAGATGTGTTTCAAGATGCTCAGGGACTTTTGAAGAATCATCAACTGACTCATGACATTTCTAATGTGTGGTATTGCTAAACAAATTGTGCATAAGTGTAGTCATTGTACAGTCCCTCAAGATGATATGTGCCCCTTTGGGTAATGTATGAAAATCAAAGATATTTTAGATATTTTAATATGAGGGTTATACTGGAAAACACTAGAGAATGAACCCTTAATTTCCCCGGCAATGCATTTTAAGAGCAAATAGTATTGTTTTCAGTAACAAGCAAATTGTGCTGTACCTGTGAAAAAGAGTACAACAAGTGTTGTACTTACTCTTGGATAATTACAGAAATACATACAGTTTTCCTCTCTCAGGTTAAAAAGTTTAAAAGAAAATTAAGAGATATACTGTAAGAAATTTTAATGAATTGAAATCTGATGACATTCCCTAATCTTTGTGTATTTGGATCATCTTTATTCTATGAGCCCATATATAAATATACATAATTGAGGATATGCATATACATCATATACTATATGGCACTGTAATGTAAAATTTGAAATTATTTTTGATGGCTTGAGTTTGCAAATGTGCATCACTTAGGATGAGCTAGGTTATGCTAGGGAAATAAACAATGTTAACCTTTAAAGGCTTAAAAGAACAAAAACATGTTTCTCACTCAAGATACATGTTCACAGTGGATTGGCCGGGGCTGAGGGAAATCCTTACAATTGGAGACCAGGGTGAAGGAGTTTCTACCATCTGCAGCAAAGCCAGTCAGCGGCAGTGGGAAAGGGACCCTGGAAATTGTGCACTAGCTGTCAGAGCAACTACCCAAAGATGACACCCATAACTTCTAACCTTTCATTGATCAGAGCAAGTTCATGGCTATGTCATTCTAATAAATGTAATCCTACTGTGTGCACAGAAAGGGGGAAAAAAGAAATATAGTAAAACCTTGGTTTGTGAATACAATTCACCTCAGAAACATGCTTGTAATCCAAAGCACTTTGATATCGAAGTGATTTCCTCATAAGAAATAATGGAAACTCAGATGATGCAGTCCACAACCCAAAAATATTCATATAAAAATGATTATGGTACTGTAACGTTATACAAAATAATAAAGAAAGTACAAAATATAAAGAAAAATAAATTAACCCTGAATTGAGGGTCCTCTACAGTATTAATAAACTCTTGTCATATACTGCATTTAATGTAACTGGGCAATAAAGCAGCAGAGGAAGCAGGCGGCCTGACCTAGAATGAAGCAAAGCATTCCTACGTTTACTCTTATATGGAAAAGCAAAGTGCTGTCCATACAGGCTTTGAGGTGACAAAAAATACACTAGTGCCAGTTGTGGGCAACTTCCAATGTTCTGAAAAACCTGATTTATGCCAAACACTGTGGACTGAGACTGAGCATCGAGCATGGAAGATGATCACCCACAATCCCACAGCAAGAGTGAGAGAGAAGATCATGTGACTTTCGGTGTCACATGTACTGCTCATATTACAAAACATCTCTCATTTATCAAGTGAAAATTTATTAGAAATGCTTGTTGCTCTTGAGGAACACTTGCAGAACAAGTTACTCGCAATCTAAGGTTTTACTGTATTTGGTGACTGGCACTGATGAGTATCACACTATTCCTGGTTTTAACTGCGTGTTTAGAGAAACAAATGTGGGGTTGGGTGTTTACAACTTTTAAAGACGGGTTATATTCTTGCAGCTTCTTATGAACACATTATTTCATTTGTTTAAGCATTTTGCTAATGAGGTCAAGATGAAATTTTTATTACAATTTTGTTCTGCTTCACCTCACTTTGTTCCTAAAATAAAACTATTTTTCTAAGTCTAGTCTTTTGAAAAGTATAATATGAGAATTGGGGTAATGTTTAGGAATGAATTTACTCCTGGGTGCCTGGGTGATTCAGTCTGTTAAGTGTCTGACTTGATTTCTGATCAGGTCAAGACCTCAAGGTTTGTGGGACTGAGCTCCTTGTCAGCCTCAGCAGAGCCTGCTTTGGATTCTCTCTCCCTCACTCTCTGCCTCTCCCCTGCTCATGCATAGGCTTGCTCTCTCTCTCTCTCAAAATAAATAAATAAACATTAAAAATGGATTTACTCCTTCTTAAAAATGTCAACAGCAGTTCTTACTATGTTCATAGGGAAATGTTGGGTCAACTAGAACTAGAGAGCTCAACAATTTTCATTATTTGATTTTTTTTAGAAGCATTTTTGTACATTATAGAATCCAGGGCAACATTGGTTTCTATTTGTTAAAAAATCAAGACAAATGTTTGAGAGCTTATTGTTTTGAATCTTTAAACTAGATTAAGATGAAAGAGCCACTGTACAGTCTTCCTAGAAGGATGCACAAATTTGTCCTACACTGATTTGAAAGCAGCCTGCCTTTTAAGAAAAGCTTTATGATCCCTGCAGGGAAGGAGCACATTTTCCATGTGCATGTATTCATGCAACCGAAATTGAGCTCATTCAAATTGCAAGACTGATGATATATTTGCAATGCATTTTGAACATTGCCCTCCAAAGATAAAGGGTGAGTGGCACAGTCACTTTTTAGACCTATAATTTTGGGCACCATGCACTGAAATGATTTTCTGATTCACTTATTTCTTGAGGCCTTATTTCTGACATGTTTTAATTTCCCTTCTAAGTGCATTAAGTAGTGGCATCTGAATCTTTTTGTCAGAACTAATAAAAAAATCCTGATACCTACCATTATGGTTTATAGCTGTTAATATATAGCAAAAAAATTGTACAGTTTTCTACAAGCCCATGAGGCTGCAAGTGAACAGATGAATGGCCTTTGAAAAAAATCAAAAGATTTTACCAAGGCTGAATTTACTTAGCCTCTTTACCTCCAATTATCCATTTCACAGTTATAGTTGATTATTTAAATCTCTAGATTCTAAATATATGTTTTGCTTTTACTCAAGTATTTTGATGTACAGTAAAACCTTGGATTGCAAGTAACTTGTTCTGCAAATGTTCCAAGACAAGCAAACATTTCTAATAAATTTTAACTTGATAAACAAGCAATGTCTTGCAATGTGAGTAGTATGTGATGCTGAATGTCACATGATCACAACTGAGCCAAAGTTTCTTGAAGTTCACTTTGATACACAAGTGTTTTGGATTACAAGCATATTTCCAGAACAAATTATGCTCACAAACCAAGGTTTTATGTATTCCATTTTTACTTTTACTCTCCTAACTTTTATTAAAGTTTTCTTTTGTTTTGTGAATATATATACATTTGTTTTTCATCAGATGGTTACTGAGCGCTTATCTTACTGTCTGAGTGGCAAGCTGCTGAGCTTTGACTGACATGGGTCCCTCCCTCTTGAAACTTGCAGTTTGGTAAGGGAGACAACCATTAATCAAATAATTACACAGTCTAAAGTTGCTGCCTTCATGAGTGCTGTGAGCTGGAGGAACATGGGATGATTAGAGCATGTAATAGGGAGATTTGAACTGGGGGTAAAATGGGGTGGTCAGGGAAATGTTCTCTGACAAAGTAGAGAAGAGTGGTTAGAGACCTGAAAGAGAGATGAACTAGGAGCAGGTAGGCATAACCGGTGTCCTGGCAGGGGTGCACCCTGTGCAAAGATGTTGGAATGGATGGGGGCAGAGCTAGTCCTGAAAAGAGCAGAGCCAAGAGCAATGACAGAAGCCGGGGCCTCCCACTGAAGAGGATGAAGAGGCCAGTTGCAGGTATCCATGGCTCTTCAGTGGTTTTTCATTATTCTGGGAACCATTGTGAACCAAACTTATGAGCCTTTGCAAGTTTTTAATCTAAAGGAAAATGTGTGACTTGAGTTTTGAAGAGGTTCATCCCAACAGCTCTGCAGAGAAGAATTAGAGCTGGACAAGATTGAGGCAGAGATCATATGGGAGGATCTTGTTACTCCTGGACCGCAGATGATTCTAGCTTAGGCCAGGATGGTGGTGGTGGCAATGGGGACAAGTGGATATATCTTAATAACAATCAGAAAATAAAAGGAACTTGGTGATAAATTGAAAATAGAAATGAGATATCTATAACACAATTGTCTGAGGTCTGTTCTCAGTGCAGCCTGACTCAGGATTCAATGCCTGGCTGTTGAAACAAAAGTAAATTTTAAAAAAAGCACCATTTATTTAAAATGGTGCGTTAAGAAATGGATGAATGGATAAACTATATATGTGTGTGTGTGTGTCTGTGTGTACACACACGTATCCAGCTTAATTGTTAATATAAATATTTTGAAAAGAAATGGAGAACTGGCTTTCGTAGATATCACTAACAAATTCTGTCTCCTTTGCAGAGAAATTGTCCACCTCTGGTGAGTGTCTTGGTTTATTTGGTATGACCTTTCCCCTTAGCCTGAGACTGTGGAATTGACAGTAAATGTTACCTTCATCCAGGCTTGTTAAAAAATCTACTCAAGAGAAATTGTATTCTGTTCAGAGAAGGGCAGTACTATTTTACTCAGGTATAGATTAGATAATAGTAAATCATCTTGTAATAATGTTGAAAGCTACGTCACCACTTTGGACTCATAAAAGAGAAGTTACTTTTCATAGCCTACACAAATGTGCACAAGCAGCTACATGTGGCAGATTTGCCTAACACCATTTTAAGTCTTTACTTTTTATTTCAAGTTTTTGATGCTGGATAAACATGTTTTGCTTATATAAGATTTATCATTCTTCTGACTAATATCCAAGGACTTCCCAAAGTCACAGAATTAATTTTCCAGGAACATTCATTCATTCTCATACAAAAATCTTTCAACCGAGAAGTTGGATGAAGGCTTCTTCCCCTTCCCTTCCCTTCCTTTTCTCTTCCTCCATCTTTCTGTCCTTTCTTTCTGTTTTAAAGAGTGACCACTTTCCTTGGTAATGACTCCTTAACACCCACATCATTTGCTCCATCAGTATATCTACTGACTTTTTTTCTTCAATCTATATCCACAATCCAGACAGTTCTCATCATCTCCATCCACCATTATAGCTCTACTCTACATCAGCATCATCTCCATCCTATCTTATTGCAATGACTGTCTGACTACTCTTCTGGCTTTTAACCTTGCCCCAGGGTTATGTTCTCCTCACAGTAGTCAGTGTCCACTGAAAAATGTCACCTGTATCATACACTCCTTTAAGTCAATTGTTCTTTGATTGCCCGTCTCAGCGTGATGTCTATGTTCTTATCATCGTCCTCGGTATACTGCATTATCTGTGCTTGAACTCGCTCTCTGAACTCCTCTCCTCCTGTCCTCCTTTCCAGCCACCCCCTGTCCTTCCTGCTGTCTCTCAGACAGTCCAAGTATACTAAGACCTGTGCCTGAATGTTCTTGCTCCAGTTATCATGATTTGCTCCTTCACTTTCTTCAGGTTTCTACTCGATCATTCTGATGAGAGAGGTTTTTTCTGACCACCTTCTGTAAAATAGCACCTTTCATTTCATTCTCAATTACTTTTTCCTGCCTTAATTTTCTTTGTTGTACTTAACCTCCTGATATATATGTATTTTGTTGACTTGTTTATTTATTTTTCTACTAGAATGTAAACCGTATTATTTATTGCTGGGACTTTGACTTTGGTCAGCTCAGTATCCCCAGCATTTGGAATAGTGCCTCATCCCTAACACATGCTCAACTGCTTTTGGTTTAAGGGATAAATTTTGCTGTAATTCATGTTTTCTAGAAACTGGAAAAGACAGAGAATTGATTGTTCCCTAGAGATTCCAAATGGAATGCATTTCTGCCCACCCTCTGATTTTAGGACGTCTGGCCACCACAACTGTAGGAAAATATATTTGTGTTGTTCAAGACACTACATTTGTGATAGTTTGTTTCAACAGAAATAAAAAAAACTAATAAATTTCTGGAGCTATCTAAGATTCAACCTCATAATATTTTTTAACTGAGTACTTTAGGTATGTATGTATTGGAGTTGGCCTATGTGGTAGTCATTAGTATTATTCACTAAATATTTCTGGATTTCCTTTCGGGTATATGGCAGAATTGTTTGTTACTGCCCCCTTGAAGTTAGAAATGACCATGTGACTTTCTTAGGAAGATGACTAGTTAGTGGAAGTAACATATGTAACTTCTAGGTAATGTTTATAAGCCTTTGCAAATTTTTTCCTAATGCCATTTTTCTTGTTATTGTGAGTGTAGAATCTTGATGAGATATACTCTCCATGGGCCTTCTTTCCTGAGAAAAGAGTGAGCACATTCCCTTAGCTAACGCTAATGGACTTGTAGTGTGAATGAGAGATCATTTTGTGCAAACTGCTGAGATTTGGGCGTTATTTTGTCAAAATAGCAAAATTTAACCCAATGGTTCTCAAATGCTTTGATCTTAGGATCATTTTTCCACTCTTAAAATTCCTCAACATCCCAAAGAGTTCTTGTTTATGTGGGATTATCTATCAATATTTACCATGCTAGGAATTAAAATAGACATTTAAAAATAATTCACTTAATTAAAAATAACTAAAACAAACCCATTTTATGTGCACATAAAATACTTTAATAAAAACTGTATTTTCCAAAGCAAAAAATAGTTTTATGAAAAGAATATTTCTTTTATTTACATATTTGTAATTATTTTTAATAGTTGGCTTTATATGAGTCAACTGGATTCTCATATCTGCTTTCATTGCATCAGATTGTTGTTATTCTTGTGTTTGAAGTATATGGAAAATATTCAGCCTCATGTAGTTGTGGTTGTAATGGGAGAAGTATTTTAATGCCCTTTTCAGATAATTGTAGATACTCTTCTTTGATACTACACCAGAACTCTGTAAGCAGTATTTTCTTAAAGGTAAATTACAATGTGGAACTGAAATCATATTCACAAACTTCTCATACTGTTACATGAGATCCATTGGTCTCTCTTTTTCTATTATTAAAGTATAATTAACATACAGTGTTATACAGTTTCAGGTGTACAGTATAATGATTCAATAATTCTATACATTTCTCAGAGCTCAACTATAAAATTCCTAGAAGAAAACACAGGCAATAATTTCTTTGACAGGAGCCAAAGAAACATTTTTCTAGATATGCCTCCTCTGGCAAAGGAAACAAAATCAAATTTAAACTTTTGGGGCTACATCAAAATAAAAAATGTCTGCACAGCGAAGGAAACTATCAACAAAACAAAAAAGTAACCTAATAATTGGAAAAGGTATTTACAAATGACATATCTGATAATGGGTTAATATCCAAAATATATAAAGAGCTTATTCAACTCAACGCCAAAAAAAACCCCAAATAATCTAACTAAAAATGGACAGAATATCTGAATAGATATTTTTCCAAAGAAAACATAAAGATGGCCAACAAACACATAAAAAGATGCTCACCGTCACTAATCATTACAGAAATGCAAATCAAAACCATAATAAGATATCACTTTACACCTGTCAGAATGGCTAAAACCATTGATCTGTCTTACATTTTAAATGGACATATCCATGCTCTGTAAAGGCATCCACTGGTCATTTTAAAAACATTGACTCACTAAGTTTTGCAGATCTTCTAAATGTTAACACACATCATTACACAATATCAAAACCCAACTTTTAAAAAAAAATATTATTCTGAAGTTAATTAATATACAGTGTAGTTTTGGCTTCGGAAGTAGGATCCAGTGATTCATCACCTACATATAACACCCAGTGCTCATCCCAACAAGTGTCCTCCTTAATGCACATCACCCATTTTCCCCAACCACTCTCACCTCTCCATCCCCATCAAACCTCAGTTTGTTCTCTGTAATTAACAGTCTCTTATAGTTTGCCTCCCTCTCTGTTTTCATCTGTTTTTCCTACTCCAAACCCAACATTCTTTAGTAATCTTTAAAAAGATTTTATACATCGAGAAACTGTTAAGGCACTGTTGCCAGACACAAATTTTACGAAATTCTAGCATTCTTTTGAATATTCAAATTCTATTGTGTTTTGAGCATCAACATTTGTTTCCTGTGAAGTGGCAAAACTCACTTTGTCTATTTTCAAGAAATACTCAAGTCTGCAAAATACTCAAGCCTGAATAATTATAGTTTTTAGGTTAATTATTTTTTCAAATAAAAATGGTATAATGAGAGGAACAGGTAGTTCAACTTGCAACATAAACAGTATTTCCCAAAGATGACCATTATGGAGAGCAGCTTCTGACATGGCTCTTAATGGTCCCAGCCCTTTGGAAACCATGCTTTTGAATGTGGGCTGGAGCTGGTGACTTACTTCTAACAGAATGTGACAAAAGTGAAGAGGTGTCACTTCTGTGACTGGATTATAAAAGACTGATTTCCATCTTGCTGGATTTCTCTCTTTGGCTCTTCTCAAGTGTTTTCCCACATGGAGAGGGGAGTGGAGAATGTCCTTCAGCCAATAACCACAAGGAACTGAGGGCCTCAGTCCAAATGCATCAAGTAACTGAATCCTGCTAGCAATCACATGGATAAGGTTGGAAATGGATCCCTCTCCAGTTAGACCTTGACAGGCATGTGATCCCAAGTGGCACCTTGATGGCAGCCTTGTTAGAAACTTGAGCCAGAGGACCCAGCTAAGCAGTACATGAATTCCTAACCCATGGATACTGAGATAATAAACCTATGTTGTTTTAAGCTGCTAGGTTTTAGGGTAATTTATTATGGAAATCGATCACTAATGCAACTCTCTACTTCATTATATAGATGTACTTTATATATATGTTTAATTGTTCTCACACAGAATATTAAGGTGTGCCCTTAAGTTCCAAAATTTAATAAAATTATGAATTTTTGCTAATTCATCAAAGATATTCTTAGGTAAAATTGAAATTTTAGTGCATGGTGATGAAATATACAAAATCTGCTAGCACAGCTTAGTTCTACTGCCTCAATTTGTTCTAAGAAGCCAGTAATGTTACCCACCATTGTATTTGTACCATCAGTGCACATGTGAACATAGCAAAAGACCTGCCAACACAGTGAAAAAAGATAAATAATATATTAATTGCTTTGATTTCACAGAGTGCCTGAAAGTTTTCCTGCTCCCCCAACCTCAGGGGATATGAGGATTATATTTCAGAGCTGCTAATATATACTATCCCAATTATCATGTCAGATAAATTGTTAACTTGCCATCCTTCACCTATAAGGATGTTAATTACAACATAGTAAAGCTGCCTAAGGAAAGGCAATGCAAAATTCTCTTCATTTAAAAAATAAAAGTCATTTTTATAAGGTTTTAAAATTTGGCCTATGGAGGACATGTATAGGTTTGACTCTGCTTATGAATTCAGGACTGATGAAACATTGCTTCACACCCATGTATAACTATCTATCTAGGATTATATATGTCAAGGAAACGGTGTTGATTCTCAGTGTTACTTGCTGCTGCTGATATTGGCACCTTATCTCTTAATCATTAAGAAAGGGATTGTTAATATGTTTTTGTATATATATTTGTAGGTGTGTATGTGTTTGTATGAGTTCTATAAGTAGGAATCTGGTACAGCTTAAATAAGCTGTGTATTACAACTATTTCCAAGTACATATTTCATACTCGCTTTGGCAGCACATATACTAAAATTGAAACAATGCATAGAAGATTAACATGGCCCCTGTGCAAAGATGACATGCAAACCCTACTACATATTTCCTTTGTATCTTATTATTACTCACACTGGTAATGTAATTGACAGTACTTCTTTATGATAGAGGATTTAGAAAATAAATATGCATAAATGAAAAGTTATGCATTATCTTTCTACTAAGATAAAATCATGGCTAGCTGTTTTGTGTGTTTTCTTTCTTTTCATGCATTTAAATTCATATGGGTAATATTTTAAATTTTCCTTAACAATATTAATGGGCAATTTCAACTCTAGAACTTGCTTTCAAACTTCTGCTTGTATTTGTAGATAAATTAAACACCAAACTGCATTGATTTCACTGTGAAGAATCATGACTTCACATCACAAAGGCAGAGTACTCAATTATCTAAAGTATTTTTGAAAAATTAAAGCTTTTTCACTGTAGGTTAAATTTATTTATACTGTTAAACATGCTATATAAATTAATAAAAACATATTTTATTGATCTACCATTTACATTTTATCCTGTATATTTTATAGGATATGTTTATATATGCAAATATATACAAATTATAAACCAAAGGAAAACCACAATAAGAAACACACCAGAATTATCTTGTGTTTTTAAATAATGGGGGTTATATTTCAAGCTCCTGAAGATTGATTTTGTTTTATTAAACATGGATCCCCAGATGTTACAAGGCAGTCAGCACTGGTTTAAAATGCAGGTGGTATTCCCTTTTGCATCCTACTTTAGAGCATGTCACAGTAGATTAACTTATCTCAGAGCTCTACACAACTGATCCCTTTCACTGTGGCTGAGCTGATGCTTTGCAGCTGATTGACACATTATGGCCAAAATTAATACACTAGCCAGATCACTGATAGGCTGTTATAATGAGATCTCTCATTATTTCCCCACCTTGATATCTTCCAAAGAATCAATAAAACTTACTAAATATACAATGGGAAAATCTGAACATAGGTATATGTTCTCTATGGCCGGCTACTGCTCATCTCTTTTTCACACTTATACCTATTGATTTCAAGATGAAATTATTAAATAAAAATGCTCTTAAATGGTACAGATACAGCATGTTCTTTGCAGACTTCTATATTTCAGGGGTCAGAGAAGTGTCACTATATATACATATATTTATAACTGTTTTATATTTAATGGCCAGGGATTCCTACTATTAAATGCTGGGTTCTAGGCTATTACTACCCTCATTTATTATTTATAAAGCTCTGTCAGCGTACATGGTTTTTAATGTTAGATGAAATCGTGCCAGACAAATTCCCCTCCCTGAGGAGCCTACAAGCTGAAAACAGGAGGAGAACGATGCAGGAGAGAAATTGTGGGAAGGACAGAGAGTGATTAAGGGTTGTAAACTTGGCATTGCTTTGCGCAGTAGGTGGATGACAAGGAGAACTTGAACGCTGAGAAATGATTCTAAGACTGGGAAGCCATTCAATAAAATAAAAACAATAACTAGAAGCAAGGAAAGACATCATACAAGGGGAATCTCAGCCCTCTCAGTGAGAACTCTACATCTTCAGCTCTGACATTTCTTCATACACTGTGTACACCTGGTGTCTCAGCACCGCCTCTTACTCATTGTGTTCTAAACCAGTGGGTCTCAAATTTGAACATCATCAGAATCATGGGCAAGTGGGTAGGGTTGTTAAAACACAGACTACTGGATCACATGTCAGTCCAAGTATCTGAATCAGTGAGTCTGGGGTCTTGAATTTGCATTTCTAACAAATTCACAGGAATTGCTATGGAACTACCCTTTGAGAACTCCTTCCTAAACTAATATCTCCAAATCCTCCAAATCTAGTTCTCCAAACCGCAGCTTGGAGTCATCTCTAATTCTTACCTTATAGTTAGACAATTCCCCAGATATGTCTCTGCTTTCCTAAGAATTTCCTTCAGATTTGTGTTAGCTTTGAACTGACAGGTACCAGTCTAATCAGATACTACTACCATCCCTAGCACTACTGCTGGCAACAACGGAAACTACAATCAATACTACTAATTACTTTGAACACCTACTGTATGCAAGACAATATACTAACCACCTTAAATATGTTATGTCATTAAATGATGCTACTAGATCATCCATACTATCCCTATTTCCAAGGGAAGAAGTTCATTTGCAATAAGATGAATTCACTTGCAGTGAGTACTACAGAAAGGATACAAATAGCACCAAATCCCATGTCTTTATGTCTGTCTAGTATTCAGACCCTACCTGGAAGGCCACCTCTTTCATGCAGTCCCTCATGTATGATTAGGCCAGTGCAATAGTGAGCCCACTCCCTACTCTCAACTATTAATATCTACTCTATATTACAAAGACTTAGTATATGATGTGGTGGCATTAGCAATCAGTACAGAAGGGATAGATTAATTAAGAAACATCACTGGGACAATCAAATGCTTGTATGACACAATACACAAATAAATAGCAGATGGAGAATAAAATTCTCAATGTGAAAAATAAAACTGAAAATTTTTCAATAAAAAGTTATTTGCAGTGAATTTGAACAATGAAGGGTTGAAGAAATATATAATTAATTCTGTCAAATCTTCATGATTCACAAAAGAGGAAAAACAGATGGCTAATATGTTTAAGAAAATATGGTCAGAATTCAAAAATAGTAAGGGAAATTAACATTGTATATCAGCACAATATAAGTCCATACATATCAGATTAGTATGTCTGACCATTTGCAGAGATTTGAGTCCCTGGGAATCCCTTGGTGTGCTAGTTGATGTGTAACTGAGTTCAATTACTTTGGAGAGAAGTTTGAGATATCTACCAAAATTGTAGATATCTACCTACAACTTATTAATTCTACTTCTAGATGTATACTCTAAAATATCTCTTCAACAGGCACACAAGGATGTATGTGCCAGGATGTCTACAACAACATTGTTTGAATAGGAAAACACTAAGAACAAGCCATATGTTCTTAATAGGTTATTGGATAATTAGTTTTTGTGGTCTGTTTATACAAAAACATACTTATTCCATTTAAACAGGTAAATAAATCTATATGCATTATAATGGATCCATCTCATAAGCAGAATGTTGAATAAAATTAGTAAATCACAATATGTACAAAAATATTATTTTTTAAACTTACAACACACAGGAATCCTACATATTGGTTGTGAATACAAACATAAGAGTTAAAGTAAATATATGAACAAGAAGAATATATGCCAGTTTCAGGATGATAGTAACCCCTGGAGAAGGGGGAGGAAAAAGGGATGTGGGTTGGCCTTAACTGTATAAATGATCTTTTGTTTATTACTTGGATTTAAAAATCTGAACCAAATAGGCAAAATGCTAATGCTTGTTAAATTAATGTGGCAAACAGTTGTGTTATTTTTTTATCTTCCTATAAAATTTTCATGATCAAAAAGGGAGCATTTTAACAAAGACTTCCATTGTGAAAGAAATTTTGAATACTCTAGCTTAGTCAAAATACAACCATTTTCTTTGCTCCGAAACTTTTCTGTCATTAATATGCTAATGGACATTGTGCTAATGAACATTACCAAGAGGGTAATGTCTTATGAAATAATTCCCAAACTTACTTGAATGTAGCAGCTTTTTTTAAAATAAAACATCTTTTAACACCTCAAGGATCTTTTGGGAAATGCTGTTATACATCATAGCACTTAACTTTCTTTAATTGTTTCATGTAATTTAACTTGATTTCTCGATTATAGTCTCCATCTCCTTGATATTAGGACCTGTCTTACTCCTTTTAGCTAGACATGTCATGGACATATATATACTTTGATAGCTTGTTTGATTTTTTTGAGAAATTATGGTGCAAACCATTAAACTCAGGGTAGGTTTCAGGGAGGGAGGAAGTAGTGAAAGTAATCCTTATACACGATTTTATATGGAAATAAAAAGCAAAACTCAAGAACACGAAGATCAACACAAGGGTAACAGTAGTTTTCAAACAAATGGAATATATTGATGACAAAACATTGCTAGAACTAATTACTGGTAAAGTCTTTCTTTATTTATTCATTAACATCACTCAACAGGTATTTACACAATATCTGAAGAGAAATGGTAGCTTCATAACATATAAGAAGCATACACAATCCAATGCATAAGATTTCTCAGAATTAAACCATGAATGATTTCTCAGAGTAAAATCACTCAACTCTTTTGAAATTACACTGAGCATAAATCTATTCACAATTTTATTAAAGAATGAATTTATATAAAGAATTGTAAATATAGGTTTATCTCCCTGGTTAACAAGGGTATAATTTTGGTACAACAATAAATACAATTGATTAAGCAAAAATTGGTTGACTTACACTTTATTTTTCATTGCCCACACTAAGGTACTGTTAGCCAAGTTAAATATCAGAAATTTAACTGTATTTCCCCTACTTGCATACTTTTGATAATTTACAAATGTATTAAATACAGATGTTGAATGGAAATAACAAAATTTTAAAGTACATATGTAAGATCTGGTACCAAGAGTTAGTAAGTTGACCCTTGTCCATTTGAGTATTTTAGAAAAATAGATTCTCTTTTCATAACCATTACCATTTATACTCTTTTAATATTTGGTAAAATTCTGCTACTATTTGCTTAAAGATAAAATACCTGAATCTCATTCTTTTTGAATTTTGCATTTTATTGTAATTCTTATAGCTCTTTAAAAATTGTTTTATATAAAGGAAATTTTTTTGCCCTTTGCAGAAACTGAATGCATATCCAGTAAAATCTCATGTGAAGCATAATTCAATACCTTGAATATTATTTAGGTTAATTTAGAATTCTGATTTTTCCTAAGAGAAATTCACATCAATACTAAGAAAGTAATCTGTGTTTTCAGACTTATGGTGTTGGAATCTAATGTTGAAAACAGTTTTTAAGTAGTTTTAAAGTAGTTTTACTAAAAAATATCTGGAAGTACCTAAAAGTTTTTAGAGATGTGATTTTTCATATGTTTTGTTATTTTAATCTTAGAAATACAGTTATATAAATAGTAAATGTATATCTTCTCTAATTTTATTACCTTCTAATATTGAACTAAAATGTTAATGATAAGTTGGTTTTATATAGAGGGGAAGGCACGTGGGGAAGAATGATACATTATCTGCTTTGGGTGCTTCGGGTAAGTTAGTACTTTAGCACTCTGTGTAATGTCATCATTACTCAGAGGAAAGTTACAATTAAGAATTGTTTGAAATTTTTCTGCCACTGAAGAAACTCCTATTTGGTTTAAGTGCACTGCTAGACCGTTGCAGTTTGTTAGCCAGATGTTCCTCTTAACTGTCTAACTCACTTGTTTCACTATCAACTGAAATAATGTGACTCAATTCTGGCAGTTAACAGGAGCTAATGGCAGGATATTAACTCACTACTTAGAACTGTCTGAGTAATAAAATGATATCACCAGTATCCTAATGATATCACTTATGCTATTATAAGGCAATGGAATAATCTATTGTGTTACAAATAAAATAGAGTCATATATACATTATGAAGATAAATATATAGTATTTATTTTTGTAAACAATTTATTGGATGAGGACATTTTTCAGATGGACCTTTATTATTTGTACAGGTGCAACTATGGACATGTGTATCTTAGGGTATTGATTCTCTAAAATTATGTCCTTGTCAAAGTGGACATGACCACCTGTTACTCCTAGCTATTTTGCCACACCTGTATGAAATTCTTGCTTGAGAAATGGGTGTGTGTGTCGGGTTTGGGGGAGAGGTAAACCTTGTATAAAAGAAAATTAGAATGAAGAGTATTTTAGTTATCTATTGTTACATAGCAAGTTACCTCCCCAAATCCTTGTTACTTCTACCAGCAAGCATTTATTATAATATGCAATTTCTGTTGATTTAAAATTTAGGAGTAGCTTAGCTGAGTGATTCTGGCTTGGGATTTTTCATGAGGTTACAGTCAACATGTAAGTTGGAGTTGCATTCATGTGAGGGCTTGACTGGGGTGTGAAGATCCACTTCCAGGAAGGCTTAATCACATCCGTGGCAGGCTGACTTTCGGTAGGAGGTATCACTTCCTCATCATGTGAGATATCCCTGTGAGTGCCCTCTTCACATGCAACTGCTTTCTCCCAGAGTGAGTGATACAAGAACAAGGCAGAAGCCAAATGGCTTTTCTGAACTAACCTGGGAAATCACATAATATTGTTTCTGCAGTATCTTATTGGATATACAGGTATCCAATGTGGGAGAGAACTATGTGAGTGTGTGAATACCAGAAGGTGATGGTTATTAGAGGAGACCACCCTAGAGGCTGGCTACTATAGGTAAGGAGAAAAAGAAAAAAACATGTATAATTTGAATAAAACACTGTATCTTGACTTTGTTTCAGGACAATGAGTATCTCAATCTCGTAAAATAGTTTCTGACTGGTTTCTGCTAGGTGAAGTAGCACAAGGCTTTTTATATATATATATATTGCTGTCTGTACATCTAAAGCACTTTTTTTCATGTCAATGACTTTAAAATTTAGGTCATGCAGAAAGTTGTCATTTTATGGTGGGGCAGCTCTAGTGTCCTACATCAGAAGGTGACAGAACTAGAATTAGAAAAGGAAGATCCAGGGTTCTCATATTTTAACCTTCAGTCATAGTCATTGCTTCCTGCCAGTCCAGAAGTACCCCAAGAGCTTCCTAAGATACTTATTACTGAAATGGGTCAATGTACTATGCATCCATCTCCAGACATTGTTCTGTGAAACTGTGATTCAGAGAGAAGTCAATATTTTGTATCTATTCCACTGGTAGGTGTACATGTTCATAGGTTTGAAGACTTTTGTGACCCATTCTGATGATGAAACAATGAGGCTTGTAAACAAAGACAGTCATTTACCTCCATGAACGTTTAACTTTGCAAACATCAAGTCACAGCAAAAGGAAATGCATCGATCTAACTGAGCCAGCTGAATTATAGCTGTAAAGCTAGACCTTCGACATGAAAACCAGAAGTGGAACAGTGAAGAATTATCAGCACTGTTGAGGTAGATTAAGGGAGAAGAGTGGGCGGGTAACCATAGTTTTTGGAGTTATGGTTCAGGATGTTGTTCTTACATCTTTTTCAATGGAAACAATCTCTATTCTCACCACAGGATGAGCTGTTCAAGTAAATGACAAGATCAACTTGAGATGTTTTGAATAAGAGATATTAAGGTCAGTTCAGATGCTTACTTTCCTCGAGGCCAAAATGCAGTCACAAGCACACATTGTTTCTGATGAATGGCTAATTAGATTGAAGGCGAAACAAGGATGCACCTGGTATCTTTCTGCATCATGGAATCACATTTCCTGGATATATTTTACTACCTGGTACCAGGAAGCCAATATCCAGTATTATCAGCTGCAAAGCATCAGATATTTTTATAGTTAATTAGGCTAAGTGTCAGATTTATGACACCTGAGTCAAGGCTTCAGTAAGGTCATTCACCTCAAAGAGATCAACACCCAACATGAATAGGTCTGTTACTGCCTTGCTGCTTGACACTCAGGATACTTTAATAGATGTGTGAAATAACAGATGACTATTATTGGAATAAAAATATGTTTCTAGTTGTAGTCCTCAATTCCTGGCCACTTACAAAAATTAAAAAATAATTTTCTTATAGACATGTAGTAGGAACAAAAAAAGCTCTCTTTGGATAACTCTGGAATTTATTTCCTGGGTCTGGTTTGCAGTGGGTGGAAAGTGGGATAGTGAGGGTTATGCTGCATTTGGTTTTTGTCAAGTCACATGTAAACTAGATAAAGAGATGAATCTCTGCTCAGATTCCTAATTTGAGGAAAGTTTAATAACAAACCTATTTATAAAGATGTGATCAAGATTTAGGGAAAATAACAAATATGGCTCAGTGTCCGAGAAACTGCACCAGTAGGGAGCTGTTGTTATCTTTAGGTGTTTAGGGGCAGAGGAAGGGAGAGGTGGCAGAGTCCAGAGAGAAATGAGTCATTTGAAGTGCTGTGGTTTCAACAGAGGGATGCAGCTGACCAGTAGTGACCTGATTGGGAGGAAACAGGAAAATAAATATGCTGTCCTCACTCTTCCCTTGATCTCTAATCTCTAGTACCAAACCCAGCTGGAAGCCTAGTGATGCTGTCCATATAGGTCATACTCTGGAACACAGAGCATGACAGAAGAATGTGGGATGTGGATTCAGAAGGGCAAAAGGGCCAAAAAGGGAGATATCGAGCACATACTTATAATTAACAGAATTCACATAAAAATACATGCACTCCTTCCTGATCTCGCTGAAACTAAAAATTAAAACATTGTGTGATTATCTCTTGAAACAGATTGCCTGGGTTTGAATTCTAGCTCCAATATTGACCTCTGGCAGGTGACTTACTCTTTCCAGGTTTTATCATCAAAGAAGATAATCGTGGTGCTAAGTCCATAAGGTTGTTGTTGTGAGGAATAAATGAACTAATATATGCTAAGCACTTAGGCAAGTACCCAGCATATAATAAGCATTATATGACTTTGTTATTATTATTGACTTAAGTTGCACATCATATCATATATTGCTCCATTTTAGGACATGTGATATGTATTGAGTTAACTTGGATTCCTGTTGTTATTATTTTTTAGTATTCCTTTAGTGTTTACCTATAATCTGGGATTAAATATGTAGGTCGCAGTAATTGAATGGAGATCCTTAGAGGCCTCACTTCTAACCAAAGGAGGCAGGAAATATTTCCCTGAATATTCTTATAACATCCAGGAAGTGTAAAGTATTTCTTTACTCCAGAAGATGACTGACTGGGTTGACCCCATATCAATTAAATTTGTGATAGAAAAGTTTAGTCAAGTGCTCCGGCTTCCTCCACTAAATGAATCTCTTTAGGAAGCATTTTAAATGTACTTATTGCACAGATTGGTAGAGTCAAGAATAAACTTTTGGCTTGGAATAATGCCTTTTCTTGAGATTTATTATCTAACTAAACAATTTCCCAATAAAACAAAGCATTTAAATTTTCACAAGAACCAAGAAACAGCAATAGTAATATTAAGAGGTAGCACCTGTAAATCACACTACAGTTTACAAAGGGCCTTCAAATTTACTGACTGTCGTTTTTAAGCTTTTGTTCAGCCATGGAACCCTTTGATCATCATATGCTTATATACATATATATCACAGGAAAATGGAGCTTTCTGGTTCAAGCCCACATGATTAGCCCTCTTTTCCCCACTCTGAAGTAACTCCTATTGAAAGATGCTAGGTTTCTGAGAACAGTGTGAAAGCTACTTTATTAGCGTCTTTCTGAATTCCCTCCTTTCCTTGGATGCAGGACTTTGTCATCCCACTGCCTTTGGGAGTTCTGTTCCAAGTGTGAAGTGCTGGGCCTCAGGCCCTCTTCCCTGAAAATACATATGTTAAGTGTGGAGGGAGTCCCCCAGTGAGAACTTTGAGAATAGAAGGAAACACTGAGAAGAACCGAGAAGACCCTTGGCATTTCTTTTTCACACCCCACTGTGATTGTTTGAAACTTGACATCACATCCGTGGCCAAGAGTTAATGGAGTTTGGGAGTTTAAGCTTCCCAAATCTCACAGTATATGATCCATCCACGTAAAAATTGATGGATTGTCCTCCTTGGTCAGCAGAACACAGGCAGCCTTCTAAGCAATACACTTCCAGGAGGCCACTGAAGACATAACTAAATAAAGCTCTGTTTTTGCTACTAAGATATTTATGCACACAATATTTAAAATAATCTCAAGGCATGTATATGCGTGTGTGTAATGTGTGCTCTCTCCTCCGCACCCTCCCATCTTTTTCAATCTCTGTCCCCACTACCTTCCTTAGGCTTGTCATGTAAGACTTTAAGCTGGGTTCTCTACACCATTTCTTTCAAAACTCACATATTTGGGGCACCTGGATGGCTCAGTCAGTTAAACATCAGACTCTTAATTTTGGCTCAGGTCATGATCCCAGGGTCGTGGGATCAAGCCTTGGGTCAGATCCTGAACAGAGCATGGAGCCTGCTTGGGATTCTCTCTCTCTCTCTCTCTGCCCCTCTGTCTGGCTCATGCTCTCTAAAAACAAACGAATGTCTCTACATGGCTTCTGAGGAAAGGATGAACAAAGACTGAGATCTGATTCAAGGGAAATCTTATGATGACTTGCAAAGAAGGGACATTTTCAAGGCTTGCTGACTTTTTGCCTGTACCTTCATGAAGATCTTTTCCAGGTAATTAAGAATTTCCTGGAAGGTTGCATTAGTCCTCTCTTGTTGCATTTGCATATGCTTGAGCATTTCACGTGGCTGATGCCTGCTTATCATTCAAATCTCAGACCAAACATTTTCTACTTGGAGATGGATATCTTTCTGAGCACCTCCCCTCTAACCAGCTCCAAATCTAGTGTCAGAATCCCATGAGAATTAAAAAAAGAATCACTCTTTGAAATTATCTTATTTATTTATTTTTATTGTCTGTTTCTCCAAGAAAGAAACAGTCACTTAGAGGAGCTAGAGATATCAGAATCATGTATTATATGCATTTTTTGCATAAACCTGTCAAATTTAACTAGTAATATTTACATTATTAATCTTTTCTTGGTATTTTAAAAAATAGGATATAAAGAAAGGCACAGAATATCAACCAAGATGATCTGAAAATGTGTTTGGTATAGACAGATGGTAATTCATTTGGAAGTTGATATACTACTAATCTTTAATAACGGATGTATGATGGCTGTATAGATAGAGAAAGGGAAAAAATAGTTACAAATAGAGAGGGAGGGAGGCAAACCACAAGAGACTTTTAAATACAGAGAACAAACTGAGAGTTTGTTCCCCCATCCCGCCAAATAGGCGATGGGCATCGAGGAGGGCACTTGTTGAGAGGAGCACTGTGTGTTGCATATAAGCCTATTTGACAATGAATTATATTCATTAAAAAAAAAGAATAAAAACCTTTAGCCTGGCTTACAAGTCAGCCAGCTGGACTGTACATCAGAGGGCAGGAGCTATGTCTTCAGGGCCTAGTGTGGTGCTCAAAGGAGTCCAACTCCTTTTTATTAAGTTAATGTACTAGTCCTGGTATTGTTTTACAAGATGTAAAATTTGGAGCCAAAAGTTATTTCTTCTGTTAAAGTATGATATTCTTATATAACAAATTTGATATCTTTGTTCTACATTTGAGGAATAAAGTTGCCTATGCAGCGATTGAATCTTCTGTTTCATTCAGAGTCCCTTGAATTGTCAATATTTACCTTCACATTTTATTTTATTTTTTTAATGTTTTATTTATTTCTAAGAGAGAGAGAGAGAGCGAGCAAGCAGGGGAGGGTCAGAGAGAGAGGGAGACACAGAATCTGAAGCAGGCTCCAGGCTCTGAGCTGCCAGCACAGAGCCAGACACAGGGCTCGAACCCACAAACCCTGAGATCATGACCTGAGCTGAAGTCAGATGCTTAACCGACTGAGCCACCCAGGTGCCCCTACCTTCACATTTTAGAGTCTTATAAATAGGTATATCAAATCAAATTGCATCAACTTACATATACACATGTATAAATGATCTAAATGTTTTGCTGAGTGTTACAAGAAAAGTACAAACATTTAAAAATCTACTTCAGTAGTGGCTTTAAACCTCGTTCTAAATGTCATAGTTAGGAGGTGGGGAGATAAGTCTTTCTTCTACTCTAATTATATTTTTAATTATAAAAATATATCCATATATTACTTTTAACTCTATGCTATAGCATTGTTATTAAAACTTCCATTTCCTTAACGCATTGATTTTTAATGTGGGCTGCATTTTGGAATCACCTGGGGAGCATTAAAAAATACTGTTGCCCTGTTCCCCAGCCTAGATATTTTGATTTAATTGATCTGGGAGTAGAGTCTGGGTATTGGAGTAATTAAAAGCTCCAGAGGTAATTTCAATGGGCAGCCAAGGTTGTGAGCCACTGATTTAAACTGTTAAAACATTTTCCTACTTAGACAATGGTATTGTTTTCCAGACTAACTTTTGTAAGCTCAGATTCACAACTAGTACTGATTTACAGAAAAAGTCCTTTCAAACAATGTCTATAAGTGATTTCCAGAGGATAAAAAGTTTTCCCTTTTAGATAAAATGTCAGACAGATCATTTGCCCTCATGTTAAGATTATTGTAAAGGGTAATTCTGTGCCACTCTTAATAATTTATTTTAAATTCTTCTTAGTATTATGTCCTGATCTATACTTCATTGAGATTACATTTAATGTTTCCCTTTTCAAAAGTACATTAGAGAGGACTAGCACTTCAAAGATTTTATTCCTTGACTAAAAATTTTAGGATAAAATTGAAAAATGAACTTATGAGAAAGTTAAAGTAGAAATAGCATATTGAACTAACCAAAATGTACCCTCTGGAACTCATAAAGAGGGAAGAAATTCGAAAATTTTAGTGCAACTCCGCTTTATGTAAGACCAGAAAATGAAACAAGCTATTCTTCATTTCCCAAGATCTCAGAAACCTAAGTCATGTTCAATTTGGAACTGACAAGTCTATTTAAAGGAGAAATTAGTTTATAAAATTTAGAAGATATCCACTGTTTTTAAACTTAGTTTCCTGCAGTTTGGTGGTTTAAAAATGTTCTTTATATATTCATTTAGGAGTATATTATTGAGTGGAGACTTAAGGGATTTTATGCTTTAACATATCATGTACTAATGTATTTGTAAATTTAAAATGTGGCTCTTGGGAAACTCAGATAATCTTTAGCATATTGCCAGGAAGGCATAAGACAAATATAAATAATAGAAGGTCTAAACGTGGGACAAATAAAAATAAGGCATAATCGCTAAAGTCTATTACTCAGTGTGCAACTGATGAGCATGCACTAGAGCCTTATATTACAATATAAGGAAATTAATTTACATAGAACCACTTAAAGCCAGTTTGCCCTGATAAGGGTTTCCTAGGTATGTGCAAAGGGGAGAAGGGAATGTGTGTAATTTGTGTGTATGTGTGTGTGCTTGCCAAATAGAATCAAATCAGTGTGTCACAAGTGAATTAGATGTATGTTTGTTCTTTATTATTGCTGCAATAACTGCTTTTTGAACAAATGAAAAATAAATCAGGTAACCTGTTGAGGTAACTTGCCAGATGGTAGAGCATCTGAAAATTTAGCAATTTCTCCAAGGGGGAGATGGGGGTCACTGAAAGCCATTCTTTCACCAGCAAGTCAGTGATAGGTGGTGGCAATCTATATCGGACTAACAATAGTTATTACTGTGTACCTAAACTGGCTGAGATGAACCTCTAAAGGAGATAATGGCAGAGTGGCAGTTCATTAGCCTAATAGACTAATTAAGCATCTAATTAGATTCTTACTAGGATATACCTTCATGTGATTATGAGTCCAAAGTGACTCAGCAAGCCTACAAATTGGATTATCAGGATCTTAAATTCTCATAAAAATAATGGTGTCTGAAGAGTTAGCTTGGTCTCAAAACTGTAAATGGTAAACTTAGTACTTAATTAGATGTCACTTACTTCCTCATTTATTTACTAAGTAGTCAGTTCTGGGATCCCTATTTTCCTTTCTTACTGCCGTTTTGAAATCATTATTATATACTGAGAGCTTACTATAAGTCAGATACCAAACTAAGTAGTGAACATGCATTACTTTACAATGGTACTATGAGGCAGGAGTCCTGATTCCTTTTTTAGAGCCATGAGAAGACTGAGCCTGAGAGTTGAGTACCTGGTTCACATTGTTACATTTAGGAAGTAATAGAACCTGGACACTGTCAACAAGTGGACCATGTTCTATGACAATGCAAATATAAACTCATTTAATGTTAGCTTAATAATTCAGTATGCTTTAAATCTTATTGTTTATCAATAACACTACCTTCAAAAGGACTTTACAGTTATTTCTTTTCTGCCTGTTTGTGTGTGTATGTGTGTTTTGTTTGTTTGTTTTTGGGTTTCTTTTGCTGTTTTTAAGAACTATAATCTAAAAATTTGGTGCAGGCTTTTCCACAACTTAATTTCTATGGCCAGGCTGAGATCTAGAAAAGAGTGCTCTTAGGATCCTGATTGTTTATAGCAAGATTTCTTACCTATGTATTATTCAGATTGCACTAAATTATTCTTTGTTATGAGGGACTCCCCTGTGCATTGTAAAATGCTTAACAGTACCCCTGACCTTCACCCGCTACATGCCAATAACAAGTCTCCTCCTTTCCCTGTCCCTAGTTGTGACAACCAAGAATGTCTCCAGACTTTACCAAGTGGTTTCTTTGGCAAAAATTATCCTTGGCTGGGAACCATGGTTTATAGTGTAAAGAAATGGTATTAAATATATATATATATATATATATATATATATATATATTTCTTACTAATCATAACTATTACCAATACTATGTTATGGCTGAAGTTCTATATAGTGGTTTCCAAAGAAAAACTGCATTGGGCAGAGTTAAACGAGGAAGAATGTTATGAAAACTATTGCAATAGGGAAGAAAGATTGAACTCAACTCCATTGAAACAAAAGGGAGAGATGAGTTTTTAAGTACTGCAGGTGAGCTAGTGTAAAAGCACTGGAAGACCTTAGTGGGGAGGTTGGTCCATGTGGAGTGTGATTAGTCCATCTATGTTTGCTGGTTAATGCTTGTGGGTGTTCAACTCCTACCTATCCACAGAGACTGGGAGATAGAGGTACTATCTTTTTTAATGATGAAATCTCAATATAATGGCCTGTAGGTTCTTGAGAAAAATATTCCTGGGTTGTAAAACTGGCAAGAGGCTTGGAGAAGATTTACATATTAAAGGACTAGAAAAATAATTTACAATTATAGGGGCATCTGGATGCCTCAGTCAGTTAAGCATCTGACTCTTGATTTCAGCTCAGGTTATATCGCTTCTCAGCCTTGTGGCTAAGATCAAGTGTGATTTCAGCTCAGGTCATGGACTCATGGCTGGTGAGATTGAGCCCCATGTCAGGTTCCACCTGGGCATGGAGCCCATAAGATTCTATATCTCTTTCCCTCTCTCTCTTTCTCTAAAATAATAAACTTTTTTATTTTATTTAAACATTTTTTAAAATATAATTTATTGTTAAATTAGCTTACATACAACACCCAGTGGTCATCCCAACAAGTGCCTCCTCAATGCCCATCACCCACTTACCCCTCTCCCCCCACTCCCCATCAACCTTCAGTTTTTCCTCTGTATTTAAGAGTCTCTTATGGTTTGCCTCTATTCCTCTCCATTTATAACTATTTTTTCCCCTTTCCTTCCCCCATGGTCTTCTGTTAAGTTTCTCAAGATCCATATATGAGTGAAAACATATGGTATCTATCTTTCTCGGACTATTTCACTTAGCATAATACCCTCCAGTTCCATCCATGTTGCTGAAAATGTCATGATTTTATTCTTTCTCATCACCAAGTAGAAGAAATGGGCAGAAGACATGAATAGACGCTTTTTCAAAGAAGACATCCAGATGGCCAACCGACATGTGAAACGATGCTCAATGTCACTCATCAACAGGGAAATACAAATCAAAGCCACACTGAGATACCACCTCACAGCAGTCAGAATGGGAAAAATTAACAACTCAGGAAACAACAGATGCTGGCGAGGATGTGGAGAAATGGGAACCCTCTTGCACTGTTGGTGGGAATGCAAACTGATGCAGCCACTCTGGAAAACAGTGTGGAGGTTCCTCAAAAAATTAATAATAAAACTCTCCTATGACCCAGCAATAGCACTGCTAGGAATTTACCCAAGGAGTGCAGGAGTGCTGATGCATAGGGGCACATGTACCCCAGTGTTTATAGCAGAGTTTTCAACAATAGCCAAATTATGGAAAGAGCCTAAATGTCAATCAAGTGATGAATGGATAAAGAAGATGTGGTTTATATAAATAAACTTTTAAAGAGAAGAATTTACAAGTTTTTTTTTTTTAAGTAAATACTCTAAGACAAAAAAGTTGGGGGTTGGGATGAATCAGAAAGAAATCTATCTGAAATTTAGTCAAGATGATGAGAATGCTAAACCCATCTTGGTGATGGCTACAAAAATGCTTTTATACTGAGGATGAATTTAGGACATGTCATTTTTAAGTAAGTGGTTGGGTTGGGATTTATATAACCATCACACACTCTCAGTAAAAAATGTCTGTGGGAGGGTCTGGTGTTGGTTCCATGGCCTGCTTTATTGCCCTTGCTTATGCCTACCTAAGTTTCCATATCTTCATTTTATAGAGCTGACAATTTATGACCAGAGATTCATCAGTTTTGTGTTTAAACTACCATTGCTCTCAGCAAATGATGATCATCAATTTTCCAAAGTAAGATCCATTGTAAACAGTTGTAAAGATTATAGACTAAAAGAACAGGGCAGGTGTTGTCTTCCTTATTTTATAGTGCCAAAGCCTAACACATAGTAGGAGCCTAATAGTTGTTTTCTTCATACATGTATAACATTTGGGTCTCTGTTTTCATGGGTGTTCAGCTCTGTCAAAGTTGTCCTAACTCCTACCTGGGTAGTGGTCAGAAAAGCAGAAAGTGTTTTGCTGCCCGGGGGAAATTTTCAAGATTTATTCTCTAGAGGTACCGGGGCACAGAAGATATGCCAAGGTCCTGGATTCTGTGACAGGTTTCAATGATCAGTTCATTCCACAGTAATTTAATCAGTTGGTGCTGAAAATTTAACATAAACAAGATACTATACTAAGCACTGGGAATTAAAAGGCAAGATGCCATACCCTTAAGGAACTCACTATTTCAGAGGAGTCTGAGTATAACCTCAGTTATAATATTGAATGATGGATGAGGTTTATGGGAGCACAGAAGAAAATATTAATTTACCTGGAGACATTATGAAAGGTATGGAAACATGACCATAGAAGTCAAGACCAGGTGCTAGGCAGAATTGCAAGAGAGCAACATATGTGAACAATGTTGGAAAAAGCAGAGAGGAGAAGTAATCGTTTCTTATGTCACCAGTCAGCAAGGGATAATCATGAAGTAGACTTGTTATTTCTCTTGCCATGGCCCATTCAAATTCATTTAATTTCCCTTCTCTGCCACTGGGGAATATCTAAGAAAGATCCCAGATCTTTCCAGGAAGAATAGTCATTGTGTATTAGAATTTAATTCTCTGATATTAAAGTTATAGTACAATCATATATCATAACTTTCATCTCTAATTCAATTTAAGCCATCTCCCATCTTTCCAGCTGAATTCTGACACAAGAATTCCCCAGATCAACAGTGGGGAAGGAGGGGTTGATGTTATCTATTTGTTCACTCTTCCTCCATTTTGCTCTTAAAATTCTTTTTTCCCCCAAACCCTGCAGTGATGGGTCCTCCATGGTTGGAATGGGGGTAGGAACCAGAGGTGAAGGAACAGTTGTAAACATTACAGGGTAAAAGGTCTCTCCTGTCTGGTGCTCTTATAATCTGCCACAAACCCTGGGATTTAGATGCCTCATAGCTATCTCTTTCTGTAATGGAATGATTCTTGAACATAGTCTAGAAATGGGGAGGTGAAAAATCCCAGTCTTCCTCTCTTCAAGGCTAGCAAGTTTCCTAAAAAGCCTGATTACCTCACCAACATTAGATGGACTAGGGATAGGTGACAAAGAAAGAAGGTAAAGCCAGATTTCTATTCATCTCAGCAAGTCTGGGTAGGAGTGTCTAGTAACTCTCTTTAGAATGTGTCAAGAACATTTATCACCAACTATCTTCAATTTTAGGACATCAGCCAAGACTCTGTGGCAACTGAAACTTTCCATTAAATATCTAGCTACATTTAAATTTGTAGAATATTTACTGCATATAGAGTACTAATATACATCAATGACATCAAACTGTGTTAGAATAAGCCTGGGGACTGGAACTAGACTTACCTAACATCAAAACAAATTTTTGGCACTCATGTAAACTATGGAAATATTAGTTCCTTTATTTGCAAAATGGGGCAAATAGAACATACTTCTCAGTATTACTGTGTATAGTAAAGTGCCTGACACCTAGTAGGTTATCAAAAAATGTGAATCAACGTGTTCACTATTTGATCCAAATGGCACCTCTTCGACTAGGTATTGCAAGAATTGTTTGGGAAACAAATAGAATGTCTGGGCATAGAAGAATCATTGCACTTAGGTGAGGGGTTGATTTTGAGGATCTTAAAACATGTTAAGAAATTTTAACTTTGCTGTACCCAGTCAAAATATAGAAAGGAAAATTTAAAATGTAACAGGACAATTTCAAATCACTTACATCTTGCTTTCCACCTGTCCTTTGCTCTAACTGGTACTGAAATTTCATAGATTTGTAGTAACTATAATAAAAATAACATTAATAGCTTGGAGTGCCTGGGTGGCTCAGTTGACTGAGTGTCCAACTCTTGATTTTGGCTCAGGTCATGATCTTAGGTCATGTGATAAAGCCCCAAATCAGGTTCTGCACTGAAAGCATGAAACCTGCTTGGAATTCTCTCTCTCCCTCTCTCTCTGCCTCTTCCCCTGCCCCCCCCCCACTCTTTCAAATAAAGAAACATTAAAAATGATATTAATAGCCAATACTTTTGAGCACTTAATATGTACTGGCACTGTGCTAAGCAATTTAATTGCATAGTCACGTCTTATTCTCACAACCTGACTTCATGGATGGGAATATTTTGAGTTTGAAATAGTGAATAATTCAATGGAAGTTCCACCTCCAGTTAGTGACCAGGCTGAACATGAACTTTGGTTGTCCATTTCAAAGCCTGTGGGCCCACTGCCTCCCTGTTATTTCCTAAACATACCCATAGAAGATTTCATTAGTCACTGAGGAGAGACCTTAAAGACAGTTGAGTGATTAGAATTTCTAATTTTTAAAAATCATATTCACATAAGTAATTTTGTATATTTGTATATTTTTTCAATTTTTAGTATTTTTGTCTTTTCTTTTTTTTATTTTTGCCTGATTTTTTTCTGTTCTCCTTCATCTTCAACACCAATCACCATACAAATGTGGAATTCTTGGTGACGTCCTAATATTTATCCTTCCATGTTTCCATTTTGTATGGCTGAATAATGATTTAAATATGTTTGCGATTTATAAGCATTTCATGTATATTTGTAATAACATGTTGCAATTATTAAAACATAAAAATATTTTTTATGCATTTCTCTGTACCTTCTTTTTCTGATTCAACAGTACAATGTGATATAGGAGAGGAAAAACTTTTCCTCTACCTATCTTAGGTTTATTAGTAGAGATCCTCTAAATTATACTGACAAAGAGACAGATTAACAAGAGAAAAGCAGTTTATGTTAAAATGGTTTCCTTTTCTCTTAGGCAACTGAATGTTCTTTGTGTTTTTAGGCTCATGTGTTATTTTCTTTGTTTTTAGACTTGTATAATTTTGATTGCAACAGGCCTAGGTTATGTCTTTTCTTATCAGTGAAGTCTGCAACTTGGTGAGCTATTTCAAATGCCCATTTAGGTTATTCTTCACCTTAGGAAAATTCTTCCTCTAATATAGTTCAATTGTCTTTAGTTACTTTGCCTTCAGTTGTTCTTTTTTTTATTTTAATCTCTCTGAAATTTCAATCTTTTGTATATTAGTTCTATTGTATCTGTCTTCCAAATCCCTTATCTTTTCCCTCATTATTTTCCATCTCAGTATATTTCTTATTTGTTTGTTTTGACTAGGCTCTGTAATATAACTCTTGGTCTTCCAAGCCATGATTTTATTTCCTGGTGGTGATAATCCAATCGTTTTCATTTATTTATCTTCAGTTTGTAAACCAAGTTGTTGTTGTTTTTTTTATCTCTCTGTGCGTGTGTCTTATATGTGTGCATGAATTAAACTAAATTTAATTCAAATATTCATTTTTTTGCCCAGAAGGTGTTTTTCCTGGTTTTCTAATTACTCTAACATCCCTATTATTTCTGGCTGCTGATCCTCCAAAATAGATAGTACTTTTTTTGTTAATTCATTGTTGCTTAGTTCTGTTATTGAGATATTTCACAGAGAATAGAAGACACTATAATTTCTACATCTTTAGCAGGCAGATTGGTCAATGTGATAAGGCCACTTGCACTTACTAATTGGTGCTTATTGAAGTTTATACTCCTATCCTCCTATAGAGACGGGAAAATAGGAGCACTATTTTTTTGATTATAGTTTAAAAAGAAAAACAAAAATATCAGATCATAAGATCTACCCTCTTAATAACATTTTAAATGTACAGTAGTGTATTGTTAACTAGAACTACAATATTGCACACCAGATCTTTAGAGCTTTTTTTTTATTTTGCATAACTTAATCCAATTCCCACACAGTGGCTCCTCACTTTCCCCTTCCCAACCTTTGATTAATCTTGATTCTACTTACTGTTTCTATGAATTTCCCTGCTTTTGATACCATAAAAGAGTGAAATCATGCAGTAGTTTTTCTTCTGTGGATTATTTCACTTAGCATAATGTCCTCAAAGTTTCACCCACGTTGTCACATACAATATGATTTCTTTATTTTTAAGGATCTTGAAGATCCTTGAAGATATTCGCACTCTTATGTTCACTGTAGCTTTATTCACAATAGCCAAGATGTGGAAGCAATCCAAATGTCCACCATGGCTGAATGGATTAAAGAAAAGAGTATATACAAACACTATGATATTAATTAGCTTTTTAAAAAAAGGTACTATATTTCTGATTTTTTAAAGAAAATATTTTAGAGTAGGTTTAGGTTCATAACATAACTGAGAGGAAAGTTCAAAGGTTTCCCATATACCCTCTCCCCCACACATGCACAGCCTCAACATCACTCACCAGAATACTATATTTGTTACAAAGGATGAACATACATTGACACATCATAGTCATCCCAACTTCATAGTTTACCTTAGGGTGTATTCTTAGTATTGTATATCGTATACAATTGGACAAATGTATAATGACATATATTCATCTTTACAGTGTCATACGAAGTAGTTTCACTACCCCAAAAATCTGCTCTGCTTTGCCTATTCATCCCGTCCCTCCACAGGCAACCACTGATATGTTTATTGTCTACATGTTTTTGCTTTTTCAGAATGTCATATAGTTGGAATTATATGGTAGTTAGCCTTTCAGGTTGACTGATTTTCACAAATATGCACTTAAGTTTCTTCCATGTTTCTTCATGGCTTGATAGCTCATTTCTTTTTAGCACTAAATAGTACTCCATTGTCTGAATATACTGCAGTTTTCTCCATTCACATACAAAGGACATCTTCATTGCTTTCCTGTTTTGGCAAGTATGAATAAAGCTGAAATAAGTATTTTTGGGCAGGGTTTTGTGTGGCCAAACTTTTCATGCCGTGGAATAAATGCCAAGGAGTGTTATTTCTAAATCGTATAGTAAATGTTCGTTTAGTTGTGTTAAGAAACTGACAAACTGTCTTGCAAAGTGGCTGTACCACATTGCATTTCCATCAGCAATCTATGAGAGTACCTGTTTCTGCACATTCTTGCTAGCATTTGGCATTGTCAGTATTCCAGATGCTGGCTTTTCGAGTGGGTGTGTAGTGGTATCTCATTTTGATTTATATTTCCGTAATGACATATTGTGTGGAACATCTTTTCATATGCTTCTCTGCCAGCTTTTTTGTATATCTTCTTTGATGAAGTGTCTGTTCAGGTCTTTTGCCCATTCTTTAACCAAGTTAGTTTTCTATTGTTGAGTTTAAGAGTTCTTTGTATATTTGGATATAGATGTGACTTTTGCAAATTTATCTCTCAGTCTATGGCTTGCCTTCTACTTATACTGATAGTACCATTCACAAAGCAGGTTTTAATTTTAATGAAGTCCAGATTATCAATTATTTCTTTCATAGGCTGTGTCTTTGATGTTTATCTAAAACATCATCTCTATATACAAGGTCATTTAGATTTTCTCCTATATTCTGCTCTAGGAATTTTATAGTTTTGTGTTTTACATTTAAGTCTATGATTCATTTTGAGTTAATTTTCATGAAGGGTGTAAAAGTCTGTACCTGGTTAGTTTCTTCCTTCCTTCCTTCCTTCCTTCCTTCCTTCCTTCCTTCCTTCCTTCCTTCCTTCCTTAAATTTATTTGGCATGTGGATGTCCAGTTGTTCCAGCACTAGTTCTTAAAGAGTCTGTGTTCTTTGCTCCATTGTATTGCTTTTGTTCTTTTGTCAAAGATCAATCAAGTAAACTTAGAAGTATCTATTTCTTTGCTCTCTAGCCTGTTTTTTTGGTTTATTTGTCTATTATTTTGCCAATATCATAATATCTTAATTATTGGAGCTTTATAGTAAGTCTTTTTTAAAAAATTCTTTTATGTCTTTATTTTATTTTGAGAGACAGAGACAGAGAGCAAGCAGGGAAGGGGCAGAGAGAGGAAGACACAGAACCTGGAGCAGGCTCCAGGCTCTGAGTTGTCAGCACAGAGCCTGACACAAGGCTCAAACCCATGGACTGTGAGATCATGACCGGAGCCAAAGTCAGACGCTTAACCGACTGAGCCACCCAAATGCCCCTATAGTAAGTCTTGAAGTCAAGTAGTGTCAATCCTCAAGCTTTGTTCTTCTCCTTTAATATTGCAATGGCTATTAGTCTTTTGTGTCTTCATATAAATGTTACTATTAGTTTGTCTATATCCATAAAATTACTTGCTAGGATCTTATTGGAATTGCATTGAATCTATAAGTCAAGTTGGAAAAGAACTGACATCTTGAGAGTATTGAGTCTTTCTATCCATAAACATAGAATATGTTTCCCTTTATTTAGTTTTTTATTTTGTTCATCAGAGTTTTATGGTTTTTCTCATACATACCATATACGTTTTGTTAGATTTATACCTAAATATTTCATTTGTGAGGGGGTACTATTGTAAATGGTATTGCATTTTTTATTTCAGATTCTACTTCTAAATTGTTGGTATATAAGAAAGCAGTTGTCTTTTCTATATTAACTTTATATCCTACAACCTTGCTACAAGCACTTACTAATTTCAGAAGGGTTTTTTTGGTCAATTTTTTCAAATTTTCTACATAGACTATTATGTTATCTATGATCAAAAATAGTCTTAATTTTTTCTTTCCAATCTCTCTATATATTTAATTTCCTTTTCTTGCCTTATTGCATTAAAATAATTCCAGTACTATATTGCAAGGGAGTGGTAAAAAGGGACATCCTTACATCGTTCCTGGGAAAGCTATAGGATTTTTGTACATGTTTTTTTAATCAAGGTGAAGTTCCCCTCTATTCCTAGTTTGCTGAAAGATTTTTCATGAATGGAAGTTGACTTTTGTCAAATGCCTTTTCTACATCTATGAATACGACCATATGATTTTTTTTCCTCTTTAGGTTAGTGATTTTATGGATTATATTAATTTAGTTTGAGTACTGAGCCAGTCTTGCATATGTGAAATAGATTCTAACTGGCCATGATGTATAATTCTTTTTATACTTTTTAAAATTCAATTTGCTAATATTATGTTGAGGACTTTTTTCATCTATTTTCATAAGAAATGTTGGTTATTGGTTTTTTTCCTCTATTTTTAAAAGTTTATTTATTTTGAAAGAAAAAGAGCACACAGGCAGGGGAGGGGTCAAGAGAGAGGGAGAGAGAGAGAATCTCAAGCAGGCTCCATGCTGTCAGTGCTGAGCCTGATGCAGAGCTTGAACTCATGAACCATGAGATCATGACTTGAGCTGAAATTAAGAGCTGGATGCTTAACCGACTGAGCCCTCCCACCCTGGTCCATAGTTTTGTCTTATAATGTTTTGCCTGGCTTTGATATTAAAGTAATGCTGCCCTCATAGAAAAAGTTTGGAAATATTTCCTCTGTTTCTATCCTCTGAAAGGAATTATGTAAAATTAGTGTAATTCCTTCTAAAAGTTTAGTAGAAATCACCAATGAACTCATCTGTTTTCTGCTTTCTGTTTTGGAAGGATATCAATTATTGATTCAATTTGTTTAATAGAGGTAGGCATATTCAGATGGTCTATTTCTTCTTGGCACTATCTTTCTTGATACTTACATTTCAAAGGGATGGCTCCTAGGTTCTTGAGAAAGACATTTCTGGGTTGTAAAATTGATCAGAGACTAGGAGAAGATTTATGTATCAAAGGAGTAGAGAAAGAATTGACAATTAAACTGATTCTTGAGAAGCCACTCAGCTAAATTATTTCTGCAATCATTTGGTCTCAAGGGCAAAGAGACTCAGTTCATCTGTTATGCTTTATCCCATGGTGTTTAGGAGACATAAGAGTGCATTAATTCAGTCTCCTAAGAATGACATAGTATAGTTTGCTGGGCCTTGCCCTTGGGCTCCAGTCAAGTTCCTCAGAATTTTGCCAAGCCCTATACTTTATGGAAGAAAGCATATTTGTGTTCTCACATGCTTGTCCTCCCTGTTTCAGGTAGTGTTAGCTACTGATTTGACTCAGAACTGGGAAAAACCTTATAGTGTGTTGTGGAGGGAAGAGAACTTCTGAATTTAGTTTGCTGTTTCTAGAATCTTCCCTGATTCTCAAAGAGAGTATCATAATTTTCCAAGGCAATGGAGAGGCATGTTGGGAAAGCCTGAGACCAGGCCAGGGGGTAGATCTTTAGGCTATCACTAGCAATCTCAATGAAAGTCATATTTTGGGATGATAGGGTTTTGGTCAGATCACAGGGACAAGGAAGGAAAAAGTAAGTAAAGGGAGGGAGTCTACAGATTGTTGTTTCAAGGTATAATAATGTTTATATCCCTGTAGGATGATGGATAACATTATTTCCAGGATTACTTATTCCATGGGATGCCTAAGCTACATGTTCATTTTTCTAGCCAAAGCAATTCGTGTTCCTGCTCAGTATGTTTTAGACAAAAGATACCTTGCAAATAAAAATTACTAGAACTAAAAGCAAAAATATCTCATAACCTGTGTTACATAACGAAATCTTAGTTTGCCTCAGTGAGTCTGTCCAATTAAAGAGATTATAGGCGGGATGTTATAATCTGGGTGGCTCAGTCAGTTAAGTGTCCAACTTCTGCTCAGGTCATGATCTGGTGGTTCACAGGTTAAAGCCTGCGTCAGGCTCTGTGCCAACAGCTCGGAGCTCAGAGCCTGTAGCCTGCTTCGGACTCTCTGTCTCCCCCTCTCTCTCTGCTCCTCCCTTACTCATGCTCTGTCTCTCTTGTTCTTATTCAAAAATAAATAAAAACATTAAAAATTTTTTTTAAAAATAAAAAATAGACTATAGGTTATTTATATATATAATATAAATATATATATAATTATATATAGATATAAATATATATTTAGATCAGTACAATTAAAGTAATTATAAATTTTACTTTGCATGGCTGTAAACCATCATATTTCCTGATTTAAACTCCTTTTAATCAAGTGGTATATGCTAACAATAACTCCTTCTCAGGTGTTTGGTTATTACTATTTTGCATGGTTGAGGCTTTGAGTAATCTCTTCCTTTCTCTTATAATGCTAGTTTGTTTGCTTCTTGGTAAGTCATAAACAACCAGAGCTTTTCTCTGTGGTATTAAACCTAGCTCCAGCTCCCTAGATAGGTTGAATGGTTTCTATTAAATATATATATATATATATATATATATATATATATATTCTTTATTCTTGAAGATCCAAGGAAGATCACAGGAATAAAAGAACAGCCTCTGCATTATCTAACTACAAAGATGGTGATAAGCAGTCCTCACAGGGAGAAAAGTCTTTCCAAATACCTTTTCAAACTGCTTGGTACATTTTGGAAAATTGCTTTCCTCTCTTAAAGCCTGAGATTAGACACTTACAAAGACATACAAGTTTGCCTTCAGGTTGCCCTCTTTATATTTGATAATTATAACTCATAGTTTTGTCTTCTAGTATTTAAAAAATGCATTGTAAAGTTTATCTGCTAATCTAAACTGGAGCATTTCAAAACAACTCCTTTTTAAATAAGACTTTTAAAATAGGTATATTATTTATAATGACAATTGGCTTTCTCACAAAATGAGAGTCATCCCTAACTTTCTTAGTAGCTATAATTCTCTCAGTTTATTTCTGGGTCATTGTTTTGTGAGAAGTGACTTTTACTCATTAGAAGAATGATGTGATTGGAAAGGTTGGTAAATTTGAGTTATAAGCCATCTATTGCTTGAATTGGCATTTTTGGACACTGACTTATTCTGCTGGTTAAATCACCCACAAAAAGTTAATATCAAGATTTAAAAAAACAAGTTGCAAAATAGAAATAAGCTGTTTTGGGCACGTGAGTGACTCAGTCGGTTAAGCATCCAACTTCAGCTCAGGTGATGACCTCACCGTTCATGGGTTCAAGCCACGTGTCAGCTCTGGGGTGACAGTTCAGAGCCTGGAGCTTGCTTCGGATTTTGTGTCTCCCTCTCTCTCTGCTCCTCCCCCTCCTTCGAAAAAATGAATAAACATTAACAAAAATTTTTAAATAAGCTGGTTGTGTCATGATTTCAAGTACTTTCAAAGGCTTATAAATATAACCGTATTATATATGCATATTATGTCTTTTGACTGAAGTTTTGTTTTTCATTTCATTTTCTCAAACATTTGTTTTACATTTATTTATTTTTGAGAGACAGAGTGAGATAGAGTGCAAGTGAGGGAGAGGCAGAGAGAGGAGGAGACACAGAATCGGAAGGAGGCTCCAGGCTTTGAGCTGTCAGCATGGAGCCCAACACGGGGCTCGAACCCAGGAACCATGAGATCATGACCTGAGCCAAAGTTGGACACTTAACCAACTGAGCCACCCAGGCGCCCCATTATTTTCTCATTTTCTATGCCAAATAAGTCACAGATCACATAATTTCAAATAGTGATCTACTGAAGCTTATTTGGTAAAGTTATTTATTTTCTAGACACATTCCAGATGGGTAGTAGTTAGATACCATGAGTGGAGGTAAACTTTTGCATTCTTCTATCTGGCAATATGCTGTGTATGCCATAGACTTTCAGTGCAATGACTGAAGCCAGTGCTTATAGACCAGTTGGAGAAATTGGAGTCTATATTGGAAAATGTTGTTGCTTCAAGATAATGTTGAAACAGTCCATAAAATTGAAAGGAAAGCAAGAATTTAGACACAGTTTTATTTCTGTAAGTGTAGCACTGTTGATGGATGTAATTATTTACAACTTTGACTCTGGTTTATCTACCCCGTGTTTAGCCAATAAAGAATTTGCTCAAAATATACTTGAGATGAGGCAGAAATTAAACACTATGGCACATTTTGTGGATTTAAAAGCCTATTTGGAAGTCTTAGGGCTTCTTAATCTCTTCTGTACGAATTTGAGATTTTCATCATTAACAGATGGAGACTTGATTCTCTAATGTACTTTTTTAAACATAAATTCATCAGAAGACAGTGCTACAAAAACATTTTTGCCTGGAAATTAGGTTTACTGAATATCAAGATAAATGTAATTTGAGTATATTGCATTGCTTGTCCATTTGCCTTCTGTGATTCTAACAGTTACAGTTAGGATAGGATTTTTAAAAAAAAAAAATTAATGTTTTATTTATTTCTGAGAGAGAGAGAGAGAGAGACAGCATGAGCAGGGGAGGGTCAGAGAGAGAGAGGGAGACACAGAATTTGAAACAGACTCCAGGCTCTGAGCTGGGTGTCAGTACATAGCCCGATGCGGGGCTCGAACCCACGAACTGTGAGATCATGATCTGAGCCAAAGTTGGGTGCTCAACCAACTGAGCCACCCAGGCGCCCCAGTTAGGATAGGATTTTGGAAGTTCAACATTGTTTATTTATTACCTTGTATTAGTCATGGCTCTAGCAATGAGATGTTGGAATGACTAATACACTATCAGATTAAAAAAGGATAGTTTTAGATGGGCATGCTATAGAAACATTGTAGTTATAAACTTTCATATATGGTATTTTATGGAGGATCAAAGTAAGGCAAAAAAGTCTCACCTTATTAATTATAGATCCATTTTACTCTGATTACATAGCTATAAATTTGTTTAATACATATATCTGTCCAAAGAGTAACAATGAATCTACATTGCCTTAATTTGTTTTAGATATATCAGTCTTTTTTTGTTTGTTTGTTTTCATTTATCTCATTTATTACCCTGATTATGCCCAGCTTATTCTTAGATGTACATCAAAAATGGTTTTACTTATTTTTTGCTTTATTCAACATTTTATTTAGCATTTCCTTTTTTTTTTCTAAATACCTTATTGTCATGTTGGTTTTCATATAACACCCAGTGCTCATCCCAACAACAGTGCCCTCCTCCATGCCCATCACCCCCCTCTCCCCCACGCTCCCATCATTCCTCAGTTTGTTCTCAGCATTCAAGAGTTTCTCATGGTTTGCCTTTCTCCCTCTCCCCCACTATTTCCCCCCTTCTTCTCCCCCACGGACCTCCGTTAAGTTCCTCCTAATCTTCCTATACGTGCAAACATATGGCATTTGTCCTTTTCTGCCTGACTTATTTCACTCAGCACAACACCCTCAAGGTCCATCCATGTTACTACACATGGCCAGATTTCATTCTTTCTCATTGCCATGTAGTATTCCATTGTAGAGATAAACCACATCTTCTTGATCCATTCGTCAGATGATGGACACTTAGGCTCTTTCCATGTTTTGGCTATTGTTGAGAGTGCTGCTATGAACATTGGGGTACATGTGCACCTATACATCAGCAATACTGTATCCCTTGGGTAAATTACTAGCAGTGCTATTGCTGAGTCATAGGGGAGTTCTATTGTTAATTCTTTGAGGAACCTCCACACTGTTTTCCAGAGGGGCTGCACTAGTTGGCATTTCCACCAACAGTGTAGGAGGGTGCCCGTTTCTCCACATCCTCACCAGCATCTAGAGTCCTCTGATTTGCTCATTTTAGACACTCTGACTGACGTGAGGTGGTATCTCAGTGTGGTTTTGATTTGTATTTCCCTGATGAGGAGGGATGCTGAGCATCGTTTCATGTGTCTGTTGGCCATCTGGATGTCCTCTTTGGAAAAGTGTCTGTCCATATCTTCTGCCCATTTCTTCACTGGATTATTTGTTTTCTAGGTGTGGAGTTTGGTGAGTTCCTTATAGATTTTGGATATTAACCCTTTATCTGATATGTCATTTGCAACTATTTTTTCCCATTCCTTTGGTTGCCTATTAGTGTTTGTGGAATGTTTCCTTTGAAGTGCAGAAGCTTTTAATCTTGACGAGATCCCAATAGTTTATTTTTGCTCTTGATTCCCTTGCCTTTGGGGATGTGTCAGGTAAGAAGTTGCTGCGGTGGAGGTCAAGGAGGTTGTTTCCTACTTTCTCCTCTAGGGTTTTGATGGTCTCCTGTCTCACATCCAGGTCCTTTATCCATTTTGAGTTTATTTTTGTGTATGGTGTGAGAAAATGATCTAGTTTCATTCTTCTGCATGTTGCTGTCCAGTTCTCCCAGCACCATCTGTTAAAGAGGTCGTCTTTTTTCCATTGGATACTCTTTCCTGCTTTGTCAAAGATTAGTTGGCTGTATACTTTTGGGTCCACTTCTGAGTTCTCAATTCTATTCCACTGGTCAATGTGTCTGTTTTTGTGTCAATACCATACTGTCTTGATGATGACAGCTTTGTAGTAGAGGCTAAAGTCTGGGATGGTGATGCCTCCCATTTTGGTTTTATTCTTCAATATTACTTTGGCTATTTGGGGTCTTTTGTGGTTCCATACAAATTTTAGGATGGTTTGTTCTAGCTATGAGAAGTATGCTGGTGCAATTTTGATTGGGATTGCATTGAATGTGTAGATTGCTTTGGGTAGGAATGACATTTTAACTATATTTATTCTTCCAATCCATGAGCATGGCATGTTTTTCCATTTCTTTGTGTCTTCTTCAATTTCCTTCATAAGTTTTCTATAGTTTTCATCATACAGATCTCTTACATGCTTGGTTAGGTTTATTCCGAGGTATTTTATGGTTTTTTTTGTGCAATTGTGAATGGGATCAGTTTCTTGATTTCTTTTTCTGTTGCTTCATTGTTGGTGTATAAAAATGCAACCGATTTCTGTACGTTGATTTGTACCCTGCAACTTTGCTGAATTCTTGGACCGGTTCTAGTAGGCTTCTGGGGTGGAGTCTGCCAGATTTCCTACGTAGAGTATCATGTCGCCTGCAAAAAGTGGAAGTTTGACTTCTTCTTTGTCAAATCTGCTGCCTTTTATTTGCTTTTGTTGTCTGATGGCTGATGCTAGGACTTCCAGCACTATGTTAAAAAAAACAGTGGTGAGAGTGGACATCCCTGTCGTGTTCCTGATCTCAGTGGGAAAGCACTCAGTTTTTCCCCACTGAGGATGATGTTAGCTGAGGGCTTCTCATAGATGGCTTTTGTGATGTTTAAATAAATTCCTTCTATCCCGACTTTCTCTAGAGTCTTTATTAAGAAGGGATGCTGTATTTTGTCAAATGCTCTTTCTGCATCTATTGACAGGATCATATGATTTTTATCTTTTCTTTTGTTGATGTGATGTATCACATTGATTGATTTGCAAATATTGAGCCAGCCCTGTAACCCAGGAATGAATCCCACTTGATCTTGGTGGATATTTCTTTTTATGTGCTGTTGGATTCGATTTGCAAGTATCTTGTTGAGGATTTTTGCATCCGTATTTATCAAGGATATTGGCCTGTAGTTCTCCTTTTTTGCTGGGTCTCTGTCTGGCCTGGGAATCAAAGTGATGCTCGCTTCATAAAATGAGTCCAGAAGTTTTCTTTCGATTTTTATTTTTTGGAATAGTTTGAGAAGAATGGGTATTAATTCTGTTTTAAATGTCTGGTAGAATTCCCCAGGGAAGCCATGTGGCCCAGGGTTCTTATTAGTGGAGAAGTTTTTGATAACTGATTCGATTTCCTCATTTGTTATGGGTCTGTTCAGGTTTTCTATCTCTTCCCATGTGAATTTTGGTACTGAGTGTGTGTTTAGGAATTTGTCCATTTCTTCTAAGGTGTCCAGTTTGTTGGCATATAGTTATTCATAGTATTCCCTGATAATTGCTCGTATTTCTGAGGGGTTGGTTGTAATCAGTACGTTTTCATTCATGATTTTGTCTATTTGAGTGCTCTCTCTTCTTTCTGAGAAGCCTGGCTAGAGGTTTGTCGATTTTGTTTATTTTTTCAAAAAACCAACTCTTGGTTTCATTGATCTGTTCAACTGTTTCTTTGGTTTCTATATTGTTTATTTCTGCCCTGATTTTTATTATTTGTCTTCTTCTATTGGGTTTGGGGTGCTCTTGTTGCTCTGCCTCTAGTTGCTTTAGGCGCGCTGTTAGATATTTGCACTTGCGCTTTTTCTAATCTCTTGAAATAGGCCTGTAGTGCAATGTACTTTCCTCTTAGGACTACTTTCGCCGCATCCCATAGGGTTTGGATTGTTGTATTCTCATTTTAATTTGTTTCCATATATTTTTCCATTTCTTCTCTAATTGCCTGATTGGTCCATTCATTCTTCATTAGGGTGTTCTTTAGCCTCCATGTTTTTGGGGGTTTTCCAGACTTCTTCCTGTGATTGATTCCGAGTTTCATAGCATTGTGATCTGAAAGTGTGCATGGTATGATCAAATCTTTTGTATTTATTGAGGGCTGTTTTATGTCCCAGTATGTGATCTATCTTGGAGAATGTGGCATATGTACCTGAGAAGAATGTGAATTCCATAGCCTCAGGATATAGAGTTCTAAATATATCTATCAAATCCATCTGGTCCACTGTGTCATTTAAGTCCCTTGTGTCTTTATTGATTTTCTGTGTAGCTAATCTGTCCATCACTGTAACACGAGTATTCAAGTCCCCTGCAATTAGCACGTTCTTATCGATAAGATTGTCTGTGATTAATTTTTTTATGTATTTAGGTGCTTCCATACTTGGTCTATAGACATTTATAATTGTTAGCTCTTCCTGATGGATAGACCCTTTAATTATTATATAATGCCCTTCTTCATCCCTTGTTACTGTCTTTACTTTAAAGTCCAGTTTGTCTGATATAAGTATAGCTACTTCAGCTTTTTTTTGACTTCCTGTAGCATGATAGATATTTCTCCATCCCCTTACTTTTAATCTGAGGGTGACCTCCTGTCTAAAATGAGTTTCCTGTAGACAGCAAGTCGATGGGTTTTATTTTTTTATCCATTATGCTACCCTATGTCATTTGATTGGGGCATTTAGTCCATTTACATTCAGTGTTATTATTGAAATATATGGGTTTAGAGTCATTTTGTCATTAGTGGTATTCATGCTTGTGGTGTGTCTCTAGCATCTTGTGTTCCTTGCAATTTTTCACTCAGAGAGTCCCCCTCAGGATTTCTTGTAGAGCTGGTTTAGTGGTGACAAATTCTTTCAATTTTTGTTTATTTGGAAAGACTTTTATCTCTCCTATTCTGAATGACAGGCTTGCTGGATAGACGATCCTTGGCTGCATATTTTTTCTGTTCATCACATTGAAGATCTCCTGCCATTCCTTTCTGGCCTGCCAAGTTTCAGTAGGTAGGTCTGTCACCACTCTGATAGGTTTCCCTTTGTATGTTAGGGCCCTTTTCTCCCTAGCTGCTTTCAGAATTCTCTCTTTGTCCTTATATTTTGCCATTTTCGCTATGATATGTCCTGCAGAAGATCATTTCAAATTACGTCTGAGGGGAGTTCTCTGTGCCTCTTGTATTTCAATATCTGTTTCCTTCCCCAGATTGGGGAAGTTCTCTGCTATAATTTCTTCAAGGACTCCTTCAGCACCTTTCCCTCTCTCTTCCTCTTCTGGGATTCCTATGATACGGATATTGTTCTGTTTGATTGTATCGCTGAGCTCTTGAAAGTTCAAGAGCTTTCATGTTCCTGGATTAGTTTATCTCTTTTTTTCCTCAGTTTGTTCTTTTTCTATAATTGTGTCTTCTAAATCACTTATTCTCCTTTCTGACTCTTCAATCCGTGCATTTGACACCTCCAGCTTATTATGTATCTCATTTATCACAATTTTAAATTCATCATAAGTATTTTTAAGCTCCATGTTGTTTGTAGCCATAGTTTCTTTGATGTCCTCCATGCTTTTTTCAAGCCTAGCGATTAATTTTGTGATTATTCTTCTAAATTCTTGTTCAGTTATGTTACTTATATCTGTTTTGAGCAGTTCTTTAGCTGTCAATTCTTCCTGGAATTTCTTTGGAGAAGAACTCTTTTGTTTCATCATTTTGGCTTGCTTTCTATCTCTTGTTAGTTTTAAAAGCTTGTTATGCTCTCTGCACCTATGAGCGCTGCTGTACCAAAGAAGGCTCTTTGTTTATCCAGGGCCTATCTGTTCAGAAAGTGTTCTTTGAATGGTATCTCTTGGTCTCTCTTGTTGAGACCTTGGTTATTTTATTTTCCTACTCATAGTGGTATTTGGGACTCTCCACCGTGTGTACTTTGGCATGTTTCTTTAGGTAGTCCTGAAGTAGAAAACAGACAGATAAACACACAGGGAACATAGGCCCACAAATGCACAGACAAATCCAACAAACACGCAAACTGAAAGGGAAAACGAAAAAGTAAAGAGAAAAGAGGGATGAGGGAAGGCGAATAATAAAAAATAAAAATACATAAAAAAGAAAAAAAATAAAAGAAAAGGAAAAAAGAGGAAACCCAATAGACAAAGAACAGCTTAAAGCATAGAACCAGATTTCCCAGCTACAAATAAACAGCCGGGTGTATTCAGTGCTGGTTGAAGAGCATAGAGAAAGAGAGAAATGACAGGGTGGGGAGAGGCGAAACTGGAAATCAAATGAGCAGGCAGAGGAATAAGAAGCTTTTATCAAAGAGCAAAGGAGTGGAATATGGTTGGAGAAGTGGCAAAAGAAATGATAATGGTGTTATCCAGAGAAACTATATAGTCTGATTACTCCAGAGAAAAAGAGATGAAAAGGTAGGTAAGTGTAGAATTTACATCTAGAGAATGGATAAATGTGACTGTTTAAGCAAGCCAGTGACCAGAATTAATCAGGGCAGTGCATCCATGTTGGTCTTGTCCCAGCTCCAGTAAAAAAGAAAAAAGAAAAAAAAAGGTAGAGGGCAGATCTCTAGCACTGATGGGCGTGGTTTGATCCAATGTGTCCCTCGGGAGTCCTGCCTTGGGGGTTTCCAGGAGAAGAGTGGAGGCGCTCCAGTCCCTTCTTGAACCAAGAATTGTAACTCACTTTTTGGGTGTGTAAACTCCCAGTGCCGGGGGCGCAGCCAAGGCGGGCCTTGCTCTATATCCCAGGCCTGGCCTCGTTTCCAGATCTCAGTCCATGCGCCCCACTGAAATTGACAGAAACACAAACTCACAGGTGATCCCTCAGGGCAGTCCCAAGTCTCTTGCCTTCCCCCTGGGGATTGAGCCAGAAGCCATTGCTCCTGTCTCCTCCAGGTTCGGTTGGCGAGCAAGGAGCAGTTTCATCCGGGGTTCGCCTGGGATGAGTGCGTCCTGCCTAGGGTCAGCTGGAGAGCAGGGAACAGGGTCCCTCTGTGTCCTGCCCTCTGAAAAACGATCTCGTGGGCAAATCTCCCAGTTTTATGCCCTTTGCCTCCCCTCTAGGGATCCAGCTGAGCCAGAAGCGTAACGATGCGGCCACCGTGCATCCCCTCCAGGTCGAGCTGGCCCGCAGGGAGCAGTTTCCCTGGGGGTCCCCTGGGACGAGTGCAATCCGCCCAGGGACAGCTGGAGAGCAGGAAACAGGGCCCCTCTGTGTCCCGAGTGGAGGTTTTTCTGTTTCCCAGTGGCAGGGACATTGTCTTGAGCAGTTTTGAACACTCTTTCCCCTCTAAACTCCCCACAGAGGGGGATGGCCCCCGTCCTTCTTTGTCTTTGGTCCCGGCCTGATTTTATCTTCCCCAGTTCACACTCACGCTAGAAAGTTTTCTCAGTGGACTCTGTCTCCTTTTCCTCCCAAACTACTGGACTCTGTAAGGGTTCCTATGGCTTTAGGCCTTCTCTGGCGAGATACGGGAGCGAGTGCAATGTACGGAGTTCCCTACTTCTCCACCATCTTGCCTCCCTTCCTATGTATATCAGTCTTAAAGTAATATTTTACATAATGATATTATATATTGAAAGGTAATTCTGTTGATAGGAAACTCATTGTTCTGATAAAAGTAGAGCTTAATTATCTACTATAAGGACTAAAGCAGATATGTGGATAATTCAGAGTATGAATAATCTCATTATTTACAAATTATGCTTGGCATAGTTGAAATTCAGACACAATAAACAATATGGGAATATATTTGCTAAAAATATAATGATTAATATCTTTATTATATAAAGGATGTATCAAAAGCATTAGGAAACAATAGTGATTTAATAAGGATATGACAATGGTTTACATAAAATATATTCAATTAAAATATACATATTAAAATCCTAGGAGTGCCTGGGTGGCTCCATTGGTTGGGCATCTGACTTCGGCTCAGGTCATGATCTCGCGGCCTGTGAGTTTGAGCTCCGCATCAGGCTCTGTACTGACAGCTCAGAGCCTGGAGGACTGCTTCAGATTCTGTCTCCCTCTCTCTTCCCCTTCCCCGCGCATGCCTCTGTGTCTCTCTCTTTCCTTCAAAAGTAAATAAATATTTAAAAAAAAATTTAAATCCTCATACACTAATATTAGAAATGTAAATAGGAAACTACTTGGAAATCTGTTTGACAGCAGCTACTGAAGATGAGCACATGTGTACCCCATGACCCCGCATTTCTCCTACCATGTACACAAAACAAATGTGCATTTATATATTTGTGGAAAGACATTCATAAGAATATTCAAAGTAGCACTGTATAGTACTTGCTATAGCCAGAAAGTAGAAATTCCTCAGATAATCATTAATGATAGAATGCATATATACATTTTGGTGTACTCATACAATGGAATAATCTAAAGAAATGGGAATAAACATTCAAGGAAATGGATGGCTCTCTAAAAAATAATATTAAGCAAAATTAGCCAGACACTAATAAAGAATATATTTTTATATAATTCTACTTGTATAAAATCCAAAGTGGCAAAAACTGGACTTCTGCTTCAAAATAGAAGGTAGTAAGTCATGGGAAGCCAACCACCGTGCTGACAAAACTGTAAACTCGGGTTAAATTACAAAAATCATATTTTCCAAGATACCTGACAGCTGTGGAACCAATAGGTACGGACACACTAAAAGTCCAGAGTGATGAAAGCATTTTCCAAGTGAGCTGAAGACGGCAGATGTTTGTTTCCCAGTAGCATTTTCCTAGGAGATCTGGAGGAGGCTGAGGATCGGGTTTATCCGAGGAAAGCACTTCTCCAACAAGGTTCCAGTGATCATGTGGCACTAAAGTAACAAAACTAGAGAACTTGGGGACTTCGTATGCACAGCTGGTTTGTTGTGCAGTAGTTTCTGAGGCTTTGACTGAAACTCAGACTTTCAGCCAAAAGCCTCTGAAAGTGAAATTATTGTCGCCTCATTCATGACTAAAAATAGTTGAAATCCCTATTGGTAAAATGATAATGGTGAGTTGACAATAAGAAGCTACAAGAATGCTTTTTTAATGGACACTTAAGAGTTTTGCAGCAAACTGTAGTCAGAGAATCCGGGCTAGCCACAGGCAGGAGGAAACTACTGGAAAACAGATATCAGAGACTTTTTTTTTTTTTTGAGAGGCTCAAATACTAATTTGTTATTCTGCCTTTTCAGACATTAATACTGAATTCAAATGATCCCTGATGTGTTTCATTATGAACAAAATAAAGTAGTTAGTGTGTATAAAGTAGTTAGTGTAGGGAACCTGGTATTCCATTCCATCACTAATGGCACTATACGTTGATACAACTGTTGTGGAAATAATTTGGAGATATATCTATATCTAGCTCTTGATTGATATAGATGTAGTTTTACAACAGACTCAAGAATACAACTTTTTCCATACTACATTGGACCTTTGTTGACTATTAGTCATTAAGATGTCTATGATATATGACTTCTCCCATCCATGACAAAATAATTGTTTTTCAAGTTATTGTTTTCCTATAACTGACTATCAAACTAGACAAAATATACCAAACGGCAGTCTACTGTTATTAAGCAACATACAATGCAAAAACTTGATACTTGTAAAAAGGAAAAAAATGTGAGGCGAATCTCACATTTTTCCAGCATTTCTGACTTGGAGCCCAAAAGGAATCCTAAGCTGAGAGTGATGATCTCATTGAGAAGAGGCAGCCATGAGTTGAGACTGAAGTTTCTGATGAAAAGGTAGGGCTGAGAATAGAATATAGATACCAGAAATTGTTCAGTGTTAGGCGGAATGATTGTTCAGTCATTCATAGTAGAATAGCATCATTGAGCACCTCAGTCAGTTGAAACCCCAGAAAGGTTATGCTTTGGAAGTAAGGACCATACCATAGAGTAAGAGCCACACCCTAGGTTTAAAACAAAATCAAAGTAAATCTTTCCTAAAAAAAGATAAAAAACAGAGAGAGGGTCCTCCAATTGATTATCTGCTTGTCGAAACTAAACTTAATATTATTTAAAGGAAAACATCATAGCCAAGACTCCTTACAATGTAAAATCTGCAATGGCTAGCATAAAACAAAACAAAACGAAAATGACTAGTTATGTGATAAAAGAAGAAAACATTTCCTAGAATCAAAAGAAAAAGTAGTCAACAGAAACAGAAATCTCCATGACCAAGATGTTGAAAAATAAAATACTAAAACCAGCTCTTATCACAGACTATTTATATTAACTATATTATTGTATTTTATTCTTTTATTTTTTAATGTTTATTAATTTTTGAGATAGAGACAGAGGATGAGCAGGGGTTGGAGCCAGAGAGAAAGGAAGACACAGAATCTGAAGCAATCTCCAGGCTCCCAGCTGTCAGCACAGAGCCTGACTCAGGGCTTGAACTCACAAACCGTGAGATCATGACCTGAGCCAAAGTCGGACACTCAACCAACTGAGCCACCCAGGCACCCCTATTTTATTTTATTTTTAAAGTTTATTTGTTTATTTTGAGAGAGAGATCAGGGGAGAGGCAGAGAGAGAAAAGAGGAGAGAGAATCCTAAGCAGGCTCTGCACTATCTGGGGCTTGAGTTCATGACCTGAGCTGAAATCAAGAATCAGATGCTTAACTGACTGAGCCACCCAGGTGCCCCAATATTATCTATTTTAAATAGCTTTTATTAATATGTTTAAGAGTTTAAAGCATCTAGGGGTGCCTGGGTGGCTCAGTCAGTTAAGCGTTGGACTTGAGTTCAGGTCATGATCTCATAGTTCGCGGGTTCGAGCCCCGCGTCAGGCTCTGTGCTGACAGCCAGCTCAGAGCCTGGAGCCTGTCTCAGATTCTGTGTCTTCCTCTCTCTCTGACCCTCCCCTGCTCATGCTGTCTCTCTCTCAGAAATAAATTTTTTAAAAAAATTAAAAAAATTAAAAGAGTTTAAAGCATCTATAGAAAAAGTGACTGAGCAAATGAATCATACAGTAATTCTAGAACTCAAAAGAATTATAAAATCTAAACTTTAAATGTATCACTGGATGGGATTAATAGGAGATTGAAACTGCAAAATGAAGGGTAAGTGAACACGACAGATTAACAGAAATTGAATATATTTAGATAATGGAATGAACACCGGCTCCTACTTTCATTAGATGGAGTATATTCTAGACTTCAAGTGCTAAAATATAAACCTTCTACAGGCAAACAAAGTAGACTTGTCTCATGAACTTGTTCAGGATTTCTGAAGTGATTTCTAATGTAAGGTAAAACAAAAACCCACAAACTATAAAAAGAAAAAACAATGGAGTTTAAAAATGTGTACAATATATTCTGTTTGAAAGATACCATCAGGAAAATGAAATGGCAAGCCACAGATAGGAAGAAAATATTCAAGACAAAAAAGTATTCCAACAAAAATGTATTTGATAAAAGATTGTATCCAGAATATAAACAATGCTATCACACAACAATGAAATGATAAACTTCCCAATTAAAAAAAAAGGGAAAAGTTTGTTTTAAATGAACACATAACAAATGCGCAATGAACATGGAACATGCTTAAAATTACAAGTTAGCAGGAAAGTGCAAATTAAAGCCACATTTATCACTACATATGGACTGAGTATCTAATACTAGAAAGGTGAATAGCACCAAATATTGGTAAGAATGTGAAACAATTGGACTTCTCATACTTTGCTGGTTGGAGTATGCAATGGTACAATTCCTTTGGAAGTTCCAAAATTTTGGTAGCTTATAGGAATAAAAGTTTATATCTTCCTTCACACAAATTGCAATCTGACCATTCTTGGTAGGTAGAAGGCCTTCAAATATATGGTAATATAGGTAACAAGATCTTTCCTTTCATGGAGAAGAACAAGGAGCAAATAGTATGGGAGAATTATTAAGCATCTGGAATACACGTACAAAGCATCTATCTACATACTGTCAACCAGATCTCAGTCATGTGCCTGTGCATAATTGCACAAAAGGCTGGGAAGTGTAGTCTAGGTGTGTGCATGCAAACAAAGGGAAAAGAATTTAGTGAATGGCTAGCTGGAGCCAGCCTTATTCACACTGCTATTTAGTTGTGGATGGATGTGGGAGGCAATTTGTATAATCAAGAAAAACACTAGTTCAGGAGTTTAATTGTTAGTTCTAGTTGTAAATGCATGTTACGTTGGACAAGAAATTTAAAATATAGTGGGTTAAGAGTATGGGTTTAGAATCAGAAAGACAGATTCATTCAAATCCCAGTTTCTTAACCTAGCTAAGACCCCAATTAAAACAGTTCATACAGTGGACGTTGAAGAATAGGCAGCTACTGATATATTTGCTAGTTTTTAGAGATTTACTTTATTCTTTTATAAAATAGAAATCATGATACCTATTCTTATCCATTCTAGGACTGTCTTGAAGATCAAATGAGATAGCGTCTTATGTTATGAAAAATAAATTATTTTCCTTCTCAGATGATGAAGGAGTACTGATCTATGTGATATTTACAAAAACTCAGATTTTAGAAAACAGATCTCTCTTTGAATGAATATTATACATTGGGTTTTTGTAGCTCAGAGATACAGACTACAGTTAAATACCTGAGGGGCGCCAGGGTGGCTCAGTCAGTTAAGTTCCTGACTTCAGCTCAGATCATGGTCTCATGGCTTGTGAATTCCAGCCTCACATCTGACTCTGTGCTGACAGCTTAGAGCCTGGAGCCTGCTAAGGATTCTGTGTCGCCCTCTCTCTCTGCCCCTCCCCCACTCATGCTCTGTCCCTCTCTCTCTTTCAAAAATAAATAAACATTAAAAAAAATTTAAAGTTAAGTACCTGAGGTTGTTTTGTTTTGTTTTCTTTCTAAAAGAGAAAACTCGCAATCCAGTGAGGTGCTCCTAAAAACGTTTAAATGAAGACAGACTATGTATGGGCTTTTACTGCTTTGCTCTCTCTGGCCTGAGGTCACAGTCTCCTCTATCAAGGTAACATAGTATCTCGCTTAGTGTTGAGTTAAAAAATGTATGTGTTTATGACTTCTCTGAAAGGTATTTGCATCCCCTCTAAAGGAGCAGACTAATCCCTTGAAGTCTCATACAGAACAAAAATTCTCTGATGAGCAGTCAGGTATCTCTGCTTTAGTGTTCAAAATGACAAATTAACATTCTGATAACTTTCATTTCCCCTTGATTGCTAATTTTTTTACAGTAGAAATCATTATTAATCAACAACTAAATAGAAGATCCCTAATTGCAATTGTTTCCATAATATCTGAACAAAGAGACCTTTTTCTTTCCTTCTTTTTTAATGTTTATTTATTTTTGAGAGAGAGAAAGAGAGACAGAGCACCAGCAGGGAAGGGGGAGAGAGAGAGGGAGACACATGATCTGAAGCAAGTTCCAGGCTCTGAGCTGTCAGCAGAAAGGCCAACACGGGGCTGGAACCCACAAACTGCGAGATCATGAACTGAGCCAAAGTTGGACACTTTGAGCCACTCAGGTACCCCAAAGAGAAATTTTTCTAAGGAATTTTTTAATTTACTTATGTTTTCTTTTAGGAAATTAGTTATCGGTTATTATTTAAATTACTTTTAAAAATATTTTGGAATTTAATTGATGATATACTTTTGGTCTTCTAATTCTAGTGTTTGATTGCCATTGGATGTGTTACGACATAATTATTAGAAGTTGTGACTTTCAACTTATATCTATATATCTTATATCATTCAAGTTATATCTATATATCTTATATCTAAGATTTTTAAAAATAATTGTTTGTGGCTTACTTCTTCATAAATTTGATAAATTCTTGTGTAATGTCTGTATATTGCCAGATGGATTTCTATTGAATTCTATGAATTTCTAATTGGTATTAATAAAATACTGATAGTCTTCTTACTTAAAGCATATCTTTTTGCCCTAGTACTCTAAAACTTGTTGAATAAATCTATATTACTTTGGTAAATTGTATTGATTTTTAAGCTGCTCCTTTTTATGTTAGAATTATTTATCAGCTTCTGTTTCTGCATTAGCATAAACTTTCTATTTTCATTTGACTGCATGTGGCAGCCCTCATACATCACGCATCTGATGGCTTTAGGTGCTATTTTCTGACTCTTTTTAAGTTTTAAATACCCTTCTTAAGGTACAGTGATAAGAACTATACATGACGTGCTAGGACAGGAAAATTTTTCCAGTAATTTCTAAGAAAATTTTTACAGTATGTTAGGATGCCAAAAGTTCTCTCATCCTTATCAACTTCTCCATCACTAAGATTCATATTCCCAAGAAGTAGTCTAGAAATTCCCAGATTGCGTCATGGCCCTGGTTTTTTTTTTTTTTTTTTTTTTTTACTTTTAATATAATTTATTGTCAAATTGGCTTACATACAACACCCAGTGCTCATTGCAATAAGTGCCCTCCTCCTCAATGCCCATCACCCNCCCCTGGAGGTGAGTCTGATGCCAGCAGGCTTTTTTTTTTTTTTTTTTTTTTTTTTTTTTTTTTTTTTTTTTTTTTTTTTTTTTTTTTTTTTTTAATATAATTTATTGTCAAATTGGCTTACATACAACACCCAGTGCTCATTGCAATAAGTGCCCTCCTCCTCAATGCCCATCACCCACTTGCCCCTCTCCCCATCAACTCTCAGTTTGTTCTCTGTACTTAAGAGTCTCTTATGGTTTGCCTCCCTCCCTCTCTGTTTGTAACTATTTTTTACACTTCCCTTCCCCCATGGTTTTTGTTCAGTTTCTCAAGTTCCACATATGAGTGAAAACATATGATATCTGTCTTTCTCTGACTATTTCACTTAGCATAATACCCTCCGGTTCCATCCACATTGCTGCACATGACATGATTTTATTCTTTCTCATTGCCAAGTAGTATTCCATTGTATACATAAACTGCATCTTCTTTATCCATACATCAGTTGATGGACATTTAAGTTCTTTCCATAATTTGGCTATTGTTGAAAACTCTGCTATAAACACAGGGGTACATGTGCCCCTATGCATCAGCACTCCAGCATCCCTTGGGTAAATTCCTAGCAGTGTTATTGCTGGGTTATAGGGTAGTTCTGTTTTTAAGTTTTTGAAGAACCTCCACACCATTTTCCAGAGCTGCTGCATCAGTTTGCATTCCCACCAACAGTGCAAGAGTGTTCCCATTTCTCCACATCCTCGCCAGCATCTGTAGCTTCCTGATTTGTTCATTTTAGCCCCTCTAACTGATGTGAGGTGGTATCTCAGTGTGGCTTTGATTTGTATTTCCCTGTTGATGAATAATGTTGAGCATCATTTCATGTGTCTGTTGGCCATCTGGATGACTTCTTTGGACAAGTGTCTTCTGACCATTTCTTCACTGGATTATTTGTTTTTTTGGGTGTGGAGTTTGGTGAGTTCTTTATAAATTTTGGATACTAGCCCTTTATCTGATATGTCATTGGCCCTGTTTAATTAATTTGGAGCCATGGATCCTATGAGTGAGTAAAGGTCATCTTTTTGGTACCACATTTCCTTTGGTATCCAAGGAGCAATAATCTTGAGTCCCCATTCTATTCAAGACATTTTGGTCTCTCTCTAAGAATTTCCAAGAATCACTAGTGAGTGTTCCTGAATTTTACAAATATATTCTGGTTGCTGCTCATCACTTTAGAGCAGGTGTCTTCCCTACTACCTGTAATCAGTTATATTAATTCTGTGTTAGCTCCTTATTCTTCAGTTTGATCCAAAATATGTGCATGGCACTACATTAGTCCATAAACCATAGACTTCAGGTTTGTAAACTTAACTAGGGCCTAGGGCAACCGTGATGTAAAAGTAGAAACCTTAAAGTGAATATCAGATATCATTGCTTTTTAAGTCCATTAGTAATAACCACTCACAAAGAGTTCTCATTAACTTTTGCTGTATGAATGTAAGGAATATAATGAGGGGAGAGGTATTATGGTAAAGTGATTTTTTTTTAAAGTTCAAAAAGCTACTTCTATACTGTTTCTTTTATGTTTTCTAGAATACTCAGCACAGTGTCTGAACATAAGGACACTCAACAAATAGAGTTTGTTTTTGTGGCCTGAATTATATAGCAACTCTATTGTCAGACCCTTGGGAAGCAAAAGAATAGCATGAGTCTAGTCAATATTATTGGTTCCTATCATTATGACTATTATTAGTCTTGTATTTCTGGAGATTATTGTACTCCTCCAGACAAGAGTTCTCCTTTTGCAGGATGCTTATTTCTGGGGACTAAGCATAAAAGAAGCCAAAAATTAAATTTGCATCATAATATCTCCTCATATTAAAAATAATCTTTTATGTCATTAAATAAAATATTGCATTATTCATTTGTTTGAGCATATCATCTATATGCCAGTCATTATTTCAAGTGTTGGAAATAAAATGATAATTAAACATGCTCTTAGTATCTTCCTTTATGAAGTTTCTGTAGTTTACACTGTGGTAGGAGCTGTAAACTCTCCATTAATGAATGACACAAATTAAGATATGATATGTCACGAAAGAAATAGGTGCCATAAAAGCAAATAAGGCAGGATGGATCAGCTCAAGGGGGTCAGGACAAAGCACTTTCATATGATTTACTCCTTTGGTTCATGGTTGCCTTGATATCTGATGCACACATAGCATGTATATATGCCTGAAAATATCATTCAAGTAGTCTCTCTCAGAACAAAGCCAGTCCACCACAGAAAGAGACTCTTACTTTTGAAGTCATCAAATGATCAGAAATAGAGTGATGACATTCTGAGGAAGGGAGTAGTCAAGAAGTTGCTTTCCTTTTCCTTCCGTGTTTTGGAAGTAAGTGATTAGTAGGCATAGAAATCAGACAAAGGCAGCTCTAAATAAGTTTTACTGATAAAATCTTGATTGGATGATAGGGTGAATTTGATGCTAGATTGAGCTTTTAATATCTCACTCGAGTTAAATTTAGCCACCCAGTCTGATGGAGTTGGACAAATACAGAGCCCATTGTTATAGGATTACCAGAAGTAGGAAGCAGAAAATAATGCACAGTTTCTTTCTTTCTTTCTTTCTTTCTTTCTTTCTTTCTTTCTTTCTTTCTTTCTTTCTTTCTTTCTTTCTTTCTTTCTTTCATTCTCAAGTTAGTTAAAATACAGTGTAGACTTGGCTTCCGGAGTAGATTCCAGTGATTCATTTCTTATATGTAATACCCAGTCTCATCCCAACAAGTGCCCTCTTCAGTGCCCATCACCCCTTCTCCCCACCCCATCAATCCTCAGTTTGTTCTGTGTATTTTAAGAGTCTCTTATGATTTGCCTCCATCTCCACTTTTATCTTATTTTTCCTACCCTTCCCCTATGATCATCTGTTATGTTCTTCTGAGCCAGATCAGAGTGAGAAGCCTGAGTGAGCAAGGAAGGAGGAGAAAGTCAGGAGTATTAGTCTAGTGTGATTTTTCTAAAAATAAGAATCCTAAGGAATGGAACCCCCCCCACAAACCTGCCATCCTGACAATGCTCTTTTTGTTCCCTTAACCTATCTAGCTTTAACAATTAGCCCTATGGCTCGCCAGAGTTAAGTCTGGCCCCTATGGAGGAGGACGTTGTTGGTTCCCAGGGAGTCCTGCTTTTTATTTATAAAGTTGAGAATGCCACTGCTCCTGTATCTGGTGGGAAGTATAGTTTTACTTCTAAAGCTGCATTGTCCAATGTAATAACCATTAGCCACATATGGCTATTTAGGTTCAGATGAAATCAAATCAAGTTAAGTAAAGATTCAATTCCTCAGTAACACTAGGCAATTTCAAGCGCCCAATAGCCAGATGTAGCCAGTGGATACATTTCTAGGACAGAACAGATAGAACATATTTGCATCATCACAGAACAATCTATTAGGCAGATGGGCATGGAAATAGGTTAGGGTAGTGCATGAATCCTGTTCCTGGAGCCAAAAATCCACTGTTTTTTATTTCTCATCTCAAATTATGAATAGCCAATATGTTTCATTAGAATTATGTAATTGCAACACATGCTAACTTAAAGATGCTCAAATAAGAGAATGCCAATATTTTTTTAATATTAAAAAATTTCTAACAAAAGGAGAGATTATACCTGAGTATAAACCTGAAGAAATTAAACTTCCAAATTTCCCTTTCCTTGATTTCTGATTTTGTCCAGTGTGAGATTCTGGGGGGTAAGAGGGCCCACTCAGAAGCTTGGGTAGAATAGGTTTCCTCAGTGGTTGTGTGGGCTGTCTCTCTTTGTAATAATCTAGTGAGGGCCCCATGTTCTGTCTCATAATTATTTTAGTCTTATTTTTCATATTTTTCAGGTCTTAAGTTATTTTTGATCTATTTATGGACAGTAAAAATATTGTATTCTTTTTTTATCCCATTCAACTTATCCATTTATTAACAAAACATATTCTGTACTGATAAAAAAGCAAAATGATAACTTACATAAAACAAAAAATACGGTGTGAGTCAAACAAGCTCTATTAACCTTATAACTGCAGAATAAAATTATTTGGATATTAGAATGTTCTGCTTTTGGATAAGTAACTTTTTTTTCTACATTAATGTACATAATATCAGAAGATGCTATCAAATAAAAACTTAAAACTCATAAATTTTGCTTAGGGAAAATATTTGCAAACTTATGAATGTATGTATAACATAAAATGAAAATACTTAACAGAAGACTACAGTTATTCTTTTTAACAGATATAGACATTTATGCATAGTATCAATATTATGGATGCAACCTTTATCTTCTATTTTATCTGTACATTTTGCATAATAAAAATGAATATAGGGGCTCCTGGGTGGCTTAACTGGTTAAGCATGTGACTTCAGCTCCGGTCATGATCTTATGGTTTGTGAGTTTGAGACCTTATGGTTTGTGGGTTCGAGACCTGCATCAGGCACTGACACTGCAGAGCCTACTTGGGATTCTCTCCCTTTCTCTCTCTCTCTCAAAATAAATAAATAAACCTTAATATACATCTGTAGTACCTAAATTATGAGTTATATTATAATAAGTTAAATACTCTTTAGCAGAGCTTTTCAAATACAACGAGTCAATCTTTGCAAAAGTGATTGAAAGCAGTTACACAAAATGGCAGTCTCAGTAACAAAGCCTGGTGACTGCAAGTGTCTTTAAAAATATATTTAAGGGGCGCCTCGGTGGCTCAGTCAGTTAAGAATCTGACTTCGGCTCAGGTCATGATCTCGCGGTTTGTGGGTTCGGGCCACACTGGGTTCTGTGCTGGCAGCTCAGAGCCTGGAGACTGTTTCAGATTCTGTGTCTCCCTCTCTCTCTGACCCTCCACTGCTCACGCTCTCTCTCTCTCTCTCTCAGTCTCTCTCTCTCAGAAATAAATAAAACATTAAAAAAATCTTTAAAAAATAAAAATAAAAATATATTTAAATAAGGGCTCCACAGTTGCCAGTCATTTGGGCATCCCATTGTTGCTTTTGGGTGGGGGTCATGAACCCAGGGCCCTGGGATTTGGGTACCATTTGGTTCCACGATGTGGAGCCTGCTTTGAGATTCTCTTTCTCTCTCTCACTCTCTGCCCATCTCCCCCACTTACATCTCTCTCTAAAATCTATTTTAAAAAATTTAAATACATATATATATATAGATTTAATTTTAGTATAGTTAACACACAATGTTACATTAGTTTCAGGTGTACAATTTAGTGATTTGACAAGTTTATATATTATTCCATGTTCATCACAAATATAGGTACCATCTGTTCCATTACATCTCTATTATAATATCACTGACTGTATTCCTTTTTTTTTTTTTTTTTGGAAGAGATAGAGAGAGAAAGAGAGAGAGCACATGCATACAAGCAAGCCAGGGAAGGGCAGAGGGTGAGAGAAAGAGAGAATCTCAAGTCGACTCCATGCTGTGCTCATCTCATGCTGTGAGCTCAATGTGGGGATTGATCTCACGACTGTGAGATCGTGACCTGAGATGAAATCAAGAGTCAGATGCTCATCTAACTGAACCACCCAGGCACCCAACACTAGCTGTATTCCTTGTGCTCTGCTTTTTACTTTAATGACTTACTCATCTCCTAACTGGAGGCCTGTATTTACCCTCTCTCCTTCACCCACTATGTCCAGCTTCCCAGGCCCCTCCCTTCTGGCAACCATCAGTTTGTTCTCTGTATTTATAGTGCTGCTTCTGCTTTTTGTTTACTTTTTTTAGATTCCATTTATGAATAGAATCGTATGGTACTTGTGTTTCTTAGCTTGACTTATTTCATTTAGTATATTACTCTGTAGGTCCATCCATGTTGTCTCAAATGGCTCAATTTAACCCTTTCTTTATGACTGTGTAATATTCCATCCTGTGTGCATGCATGCATGTGTGTGTGTGTATGTGTACCACATTTTCCTTATTTTCCTTATCTTCATCTATTGATGGACACTCAGGTTGCTTCCAAGTCTTGACTATATTAAATAATGCTACAATAAACATAGGGGTTCACATATCTTTATGTTAGTGTTTTCATTTTCCCTGGGTAAGTACCCAATACTGAAATTATTGGATCATATGGTATTTCTATTTTTAATTTCTTGAGGAAACTTCATACTGTTTTCCACAGTGGCTGTGGAATTTACATTCTCACTAACAGCGCATGAAGATTGTTTCTTATCTTCTTGATTGTGGCCATTCTAACAGGATGAGGTGATATCTCATTGTGGTTTTGATTTGCATTTCCCTGATGATTAATTATGTCAACTTGAGCATCATTTCATGTGTCTGTTGGCCATCTGTATGTCTTCTTTGGAAATATATATATTCAGGTCTTCTATGTATTTTTTAATTTGATTGTTTATCTTCTTGATGTTGAGTTGTTTAAGTTCTTTATATATTTTAGATATTAACCATTTATTGGATATATTATTTGCAAATATCTTCTTCCATTCAGTAGGTTGCCTTTTAGTTTTGTTGATTATTTTCTTTGCTGTGAAAAAGCTTTTTATTTTTGATGTAGTCCCAATAGTTTAATTTTACATTTGTTTCATTTGCCTTCAGAAACATCTAGAAAAATATTGCTATGGGTGGTGTCAGAGAAATTGTTGCCTGTGTTCCCTTGTAGAATTTTTCTGGTTTCAGGTGTCACATTTAAGTCTTTAATCCATTTTGATTTTATCTTTGTGTATGGTGTTAAAAAGTAGTCCAGTTTTATTCTTTTACATGTAGCTGTCCACTTTTCCCAGCACTGTTTATTGAAAAGATTGTCTTTTCCCCATTGTATATTCTTGCCTCCTTTATCATTGATTAACTGATCATAGAATAATGGTTTTATTTCTGGGTTCCCTATTTTGTTTTGTTGATCTATGATCTGTGTCTGGTTTTGTGCCAGTACCATACTGTTTTGATTCTACAGATATGTAGTGTACCTTGAAATCCAGAATTATACTACCTTCAGTTTTGTTCTTTCTCAGGGTTTCTTTGGCTATTTGAGGTTTTCATACAGATTTTGTTATTATTTGCTCTATTTTGTGAAAAATGCTGTTCATATTCTCATAGAGATTGCATTGGATATATAGGTTATTTGGGTAATATGGGGATTTTGATAATATTAATTCTTCTAATCCCTGAGCAGGGAATATCTTTACATTTGCTTGTATCATCTTCAGTTTCCTTTATCAATGTTTTATGGTTTTCAGGATACAGGTCTCTCAATCTTTGGTTAAGTTTATTCCTAAGCATTTCATTTGTGTGTGTGTGTGCAATTTTTAATGGGATGGTTTTCTTAATTTCTCTTTCTGTGACTTCAGTGTTAGTGTATAAAAATGCTACCAATTTCTGAGTATTAATTTTGTATCCTGCCACCTTACTGAATTCATTTATTCTAGTTGTTTCTTGGTATAATCTTTAGGATTTTCTATATACAGTACCATGTTGCCTGCAAATAGTGACAGTTTAACTTCTTTACCAATATAGATGCCTTTTAAACCTTTTTATTGTATGATTGCTGTAGCTAGGACTCCTAGAATTATGGTGAATAAAAGCGGTGAGTGCACATTCTTGTCTTGTTTCTTGACTTAGAGGGAAAGCCCTCAGTTTTTCACCACTGAAGATTCTGCTAGCTATGGGTTTTTCAGATATGGCTTTATTATGTTGAGGTACATTCTCTCTAACCCCATTTTGTTAAGAGTTTTATTATGAATGGATCTTGAATCTTGTCAGATGCTTTTTCTGTATCTATTGAGATGATCATATGACTTTATAATTCATTTTGTTAATGTGGTAAATGATGTTGATTGATTTGCAAATAGTGTATCCTTGCATCCTGGGAATAAATCTCACCTGATCATAGTGAATGACCTTTTTAATGTATTGTTGGATTAGATTTGCTAGTATTTTGTTTGGAATTTTTGTATCTATGTTCACCAGAGATACTGGCCTGTAGTGTTTTTGTTGTTGTTGTTGTTGTTTTGTTTCTTTGTTTAGTTTGGTTTCGTTTTTGTTTTTGGTGTCTTAGCCTGGTTTTGTTTAGTCTACGCATGTTTGCGTTTTTCCAGTTTTTTTCTTGTGACTTCATACCATTGTGGTCAAAAAAGATGCAAGGTATGATTTCAATCTTCTTAAATTTATTAAGTCTTGTTTTATAGCCTACTATGCAGTCTGTTCTGGAGAATGTTCCATATACACTTGAAAAGAATATGTACTCTGTTGGTTTGGGATGCAAGGTTCTGTATGTATCTATTATGTTCATCTGGCCCAATGTGTCATTCAAAGACAATATTTCTTTATTAATTTTCTATCTAGTTGATCTATTCATTGATTTAAGTGAAATGTTAAAGCCCCATACTATTATTGTATTACCATCAATTTCTCTTTTTGCGTCTATTAGTGTTTGCTTTATGTATTTAAGTGCTTCAGTGTTGGGTGCATAGATATTTACAATTGTTATACTGTTTTGTTGGCTTGATCCCTTTAGGATACATAATTCTCCTCTTTGTCTCTTGTTACATTCTGTTTTAACTATTTTATGTAAGTATTGCTACCCCTGCCTTTTTTTCACTTCCGTTTACCTGGTGGATGTTTTCCCAGACCTTCACTTTCAGTCTGTATGCATCTTTCAGTCTGAGGTAAGTCTCTTGTAGGCAGCACATAGATATGTCTTGTTTTTTTGTGTTTGTTTGTTTATTTGTTTGTTTGGCTTGTTTAATGAGAGAGAGAGACAGAGACAGAGACAGAGAGAGAGAGAGAGATTGAGAACAAGTGGGGGAGAGGGAGAGACAGAGAGATATCAAGCAGCCTCCATCCACACTCAGCACAGAGCCCAAAGTGGGGCTCAATCCCACAACCCTGAGATCAGGACCAGAGATGAAATCAAAAGCTAGACTCTCAACCAACTGAGCCATCCAGATACCCTGATGAGTTGTTTGCTTAATCCATTCTGCCATTCTGTGTCTTTTGATTAGAGCATCTAGACCATTTACATTTAAAGTAATTACTGATAGGTATGTACTTATTGCCATTAAAAATACACACACACACACACACACACACACATTTGGGGATTATTTTTGTAGTTCTTTGTTCCTTTCTTCTCTTCTTGCTCTCTTTCTTTGTGATTGATGAATATCTATGGTGTTTTGTTTGACTTTCTTTCTCTTTATTTTTAGGTTTTGCATCTGTGGTTACTATGAGGCTCATATATAATGTCCTACCTAAATAGCAGATTGTATTAATATGATGGTCATTTAAGTTCAAACACATTCTAAAAAAATAAAGACAAAGAGCAAAAAAAATCCTTCTTTTTCTTCTTCTCTTCCCTCTTTATTTCTTTCTCCACATTATATATATTGTCATTTTATACTCTTTTGTTCATATTTTTCTTATGTCTAATTATGACCATTTACTTTATACTTAAAGAAGTTCCTTAAATGTTTCTTGTAAGACTGGTTTAGTGGTAATAAACTTCTGTCTTTCGTTTATCCAGGAAACTCTTTAACTCTCCTTCAAATCTGAATGATATTCTTGCCAGTCATTTTCATTGTAGGTAATCATTTTTAGATATTTGTATATATCATGCCACATCCTTCTGGATTATGAAGTTTCTGCTGAAACATTCAGCTAATAGTCTTATATATTTTACCTTATAGACAAATTTTTGTTTCTCTCTTGCTGCTTTTAAGACTCTCTCTTTACCTTTAACCTTTGACATTTTAATTATTATATACTGTGGTATGGAACTCCTTGAGTTTATCTTGTTTGGATCTCTCTGTGTTTCTTGGACTTTGATGTCTATATCTCTAGTTTAGGAAAGTTTTCAGTCATTATTTCTTCAAATAAAATGTCTACACCTTTATCTCTTCTTTTTCTGGGATCCCTACAATGTGAATATATTTTTTTTCGTTTAATGTTACTCAAAAGATCTCTTAGTCTATCCTTATTTACTTTTTAAATTATTTTTATCCATTTGATGTTTGGATTTTATGCTTTCCATTACTCTGTCTTCCAGATCATGAATATGTTTTTCTACATTCTCTAATCTACTGTTGATTCCCTCTGGTGTGATTTTTATTTCAGTTATTGCATTCTTTAACTTTGAATGGTTCTTTTTAATATTTTCTATCTCTTTATAGAAGGTCTTACTGAGTTCCTTCATTCTTTCTTCAGCCCAGTGAGTATCTTTATGATCATTAGTTTAAATTATTTATTAGTAAAATACCTAGGAATAAACCTAGCAAAAGATGTAAAAGATCTGTATGTTAGAAACTATATAAAACTTATGAAAGAAATTGAAGAAGACTCAAGAAATGGAAGACTCAAGAAAACTAAGAACAGATATTGTTAAAATATCGATACTTCCCAAAACAATCTTCACATTCAATGCAATCCCAATCAAAATCATACCAGCATTCTTCTCAAAGTACAACAAACAATTCTAAATTTTATGTGGAATCACAAAAGATTCCAAAGTCATGTTGGAATAGCCAAAGTCATGTTGAAAAAGAAAACCAAAGTGGGAGTCATCAGAATCCCAGACTTTAGCTTCTGTACAAAGCTGTAATCATCAAGACAGTATGGTATTGGCACAAAAACAGACACCATAGACCAATGGAATAGAATAGAGAACCCAAAATTAGACCCACAAATGTATGGCCATTTCATCTTTGACAAAGCAGGAAAGAGTATCCAATGGGGGGGAAAAACACAACAGTCTCTTTAGTAAATAGTTCTGGGTGAAATGGACAGAAAAATGCAGAAGAATGAAACTGGACCCCTTTTTTACACCATACACAAAAATAAACTGAAAATGGATGAAAAGCTAAATGTGAGACAGGAAACCATCAAAACCCTAGAGGAGAAAACAAGCGACAACCTGTTTGACCTCAGCCACAGCAACATCTTACTTGATGTGTCTCTGAAGGTAAGGGAAATAAATGCAAAAATGAACTATTGGGACCTCCTCAAGATCAAAAGCTTCTGCACGGCAAAAGAAACAATAAATAAAATTAAAAGGCAACTGACAGAATGGGAGAAGATATTTGCTAATGACATATCAGAAAAGTGTTTGTATCCAAAATCTATAACGAATGTAACAAACTCACCACCTGAAAAACAAATAATCCAGTGAAGAAATGGGAAGAGACATAAATATACACTTTTCCAAAGAAGACATCCAGATGGCCAGCAGACGCATAAGACGATGCTCAACATCACTCATCATCAGGGAAATTCAAATAAAAACCACATTGAGATACCACCTCACACCAGTCAGAATGGCTAAAATTAACAACTCAGGAAATAACAGATGTTAATGAGATGTGGAGAAATGGGAACCCTCTTGCACTGTTGGTGCAAATGGAAAAGGGTGCAGCTGCTCTGGAAACAGTGTGGAGGTTCCTTAAAAACTTAAAAAGAGAACTACCCTATGACCCAGCAATGGCAGTACTGGGAATTTATCCAAAGGATACAGGAATGCTGTATCCCAATGTTTATAGCAGTGCTTTCAACAATAGTCAAATCATGAAAAGAGCCCAAATGTCCATCAACTGATGAATGGATAAAGAAGATGTGGTTTATATACACAATGGAATACTGCTTGGCAATGAGAAAGAATGAAATCCTGCCATCTGGAACAACGTGGATGGAACTGAAGGGTATTATACTAAGTGAAATAAGTCAGTCAGAAAGAAACAGGTATATGTTTTCACTCATATGTGTAACTTGAGAAGCTTAACAGAAGACCATGGGAAAAGGGGAGGGGAAAAATAGTTTCAAGCAGAGAGGGAGGCAAACAATAAGAGACTCTTAAATACAGAGAACAAAAAGGGTTGATGAGGGGAGGCAGGGGAGAGTGGAAAATGGGTGATGGGCATTGAGGAGGGCACTTGTTGGGATGAGCACTGGATGTTTTATATAAGTGATGAATCACGGGAATCTACCCTTGAAACCAAAAGCACACTGTAGAGTATGTTCACTAACTTGACCAAAAATTATATTAAAAAAATAAATAAGAACATCTGTATCAGGTATATTTCTTTCCTGTGTTTCATTTAATTATTGTTCTGAGGTTATTTTTTGTTCTTTCTTTTGGAGCATATTCCTCTATCTCCCTATTCTGCTTGACTTTTTGTGTTTATTTCTATGGATTTGGCAAAACAGCTAATTTCCCTAAAGTTGAAGGAGTGGTCTTGCATAATGAGTGTCCCACTCTGCAGACTGTGTGCTCGGTGACTTTTGGTGGCTGGCTGGAGCTCTGGCTATATATGTTCATTACGTTTTTAAACTATGGCTTCATTCAGAAAGAAAAAAGAAAAAATAATGAAAGAATAAAAGCAAATTGAAAAAAGAAGAAAGAAAAGAACAAAACCAAAAAGAAAAAAAAAAGCAAGACAAATTTTAAAAAGTAAATCAAAACAAAAGAAAACAAAAACACACAAAACTGCAGCTTGTTTTCAGTTCCCCAGCAGACAGGGCAGCTGGTTGGGCTCATACACGCCCTGGGTTTGTGAGGTCACAAACTCACAATGACCTGGACCTTGCTGCAGTCTGGGCTTTTAAGGTAGTGGGGAGAGAGCATTCCCACAGTTCCTTCCCTCTTTTAAACTGCAGCTTTTTTTCTTTTTCTTTTTCTGAGCCCCTGCAAAAATAAGGATGGTGTGGCTCAAGGATCCTGGGCTTGCTGATGTCACTATCTCCCTGTGATGATCAGAGCCACCAGTTATGGTATTGGACCTATTCTTTATGGCATCCAGACCCTGCTCCAGTCTGGGCTTTTAGGTGGAGGGGCAGAGAGTCTTCCAAAAGTTCCTTAGGTCTTTTAAACTGCAGCTTTTTTTTTTTCCTGTGTCATAGTGTGACTAGGACAGGTGTGGGCTTGTAGACTCTGAGCTTGTTAAGGTTGCAAGGTTTCTGCGATGATCTGACCAGCCAGTTATGGCATTGGGACCCCCTAATTATGACGTCCAAATCTGTCCCTTAGGATGTCCAGCCCTGCTCTGGTCTGGGCTTTTTAGGTGGAGTGAGGGAGAGCATTCTCCTAGCTCCTCAGCCCTTTCAAATTCTGGCTTCATTTTCTGTGCTCCCGCATGGGTAAAGATGGTGCCAGTTTGTGGACCCTGGGCTTGCTGAAGTTGCAAACTCACTGAGGCAACTGGACTTGCCCGTTATGGTGTCCAGGCCATCGCACATCTTAGCTTTTAAGGTGGAATGGGATTGTAAACCCTGTGGTTCTACAATCTCTCTGACCTGAAGAAACTTTTTGCAGCTCTTTTGCCAATTGCTAATCTAGTGCTGTTTCTTTTATATGCTAGTTGCTCTTTTAAACCATGTTTTTTTTTTTTTTTTCTGTACTCAGGACAGAAGGATCTGTTTCCTGTTCCTCAGTACTATCCCCGCCCCCCCCCGCCCCCCCCCGCCACCCATGCCATTCATTCACAGCATCAGGGGTGGGAGGGGGTCCCTTTGTTACTGTATCTCCATCTCTCTTGCTGTTCTCTTGGTTTCTCTTTATCTGTTCTATCTTTAGTTCAGTAGCTGTTTGGTCAGCCCTCTGTTCTTCTTTAGGAGAAATTATTCTATTAATAGGTGTAATTTGGTGTCTCTGTGGAGGGGGTGAGTTCAGAGTTTTCCTACGTCACTGGCTTGAACAGAACCTCTTCTGCCTATTTTTCTAAACGAGAGTGATTTGTGTCTGTTGTTCTCTTACACTTGGGTGGAAGGTTCAGATGAGGATTAAACAGTTGAATCTGCTTCTTAAATTGGTCCCTTTTGTTCTCAACTTCATGTGGGCAAAGGTACCAGTGGCTGCGTCTGAGTATCTTCTTTCTTTTGATTTTGGTCCAGGCATTTGTTTTTCTAACTAGTCCTCTGAATTTTTTGTTAGAGACTCCTGTAGTGAGAGAGATGAAGTCATCTATCTCTGGATCTACCCAAAACATCTCATATTCATACAAATTTTAATTACCTTTATCTCCCCGAATAGGATAACTATCTTAGAGGTATTTTATTGTATAATTAGACAACATCTAATCTAGGTTCAGAGCTTTATCATTATCCTCCTTGGATTTCCTTTAGTAAGTCTCCTCTAATTTGTTCTCTTTGTAGAAGTCTTGATAATGTCCTCTTAGGGTAGTAGTGTGCCGAGAAACTGACTTTCTAGAAAGCAAAAGTCCAAATTTTTAGTGTTTGTCCATTTTCCAGGTATAAATACTCCCACCATGGCTGAGTTCAGGCAAATAAGGAGGTGTCACTAAATGCAGATATGGAGGACATTTCACAGGCTGGATCCGCTGCTCTGGCACAGGACTGTTTCAGCAAACTGCAGTACCAGCTTCCAGCCTACAATCATGGAGCCACGTTGAAACTAACCCAGTAATGCTCTGAATTTTTGACACTGATCTCTGTGTCTCTGCTGCTCAAACATAACCCCAGCTTCTGAATCTCTTTCTGAACCATGTGGATTTTCAAGTCCTGGTTTCCCTATTGCACACATTGAGAACTCTGTAAGAGCATGTATCTCAATAGCTTCCTAGGTCCCATCTCCTTTAGGAGAAGTCACTCTGGTCTGTTCTTAGTTCTTGACCCTCTTTGTTTGGCCTTGATGTATTGGGCTTTAGTCAGCCCTCTCTAATATGGAAACAGCTAAAGCAAGGTAATAAGTGTTTTTAGGCACAGCCCTTGAGTATAACAAATGATTAAGAACACTAACATATATCATTAGATTTTTGTATAATATACAGGTTATAATTTGTATATTATTTTATTCTGCACTTCTAAAATGGTAGATTAGAAGTGCAGGTAATGTGTGGTGACTCCTCAAATCTTTCCTTTCAAAGAAACAGCCTATCAGTTTATGTCTGTCCTTTGTTTTGTTTTGTTTTGACCTTAAATCCTATGTGTTCACTTGGGTGGGCCATAATCATGAATTCACTGAGTCTGTAGCTGGCTCTTTTCCTGTGATATATTCTTTAAAATGTGTTTTTATTTGTTTTGACATTTCTTGAAAAGTAATCTTACAAGCTGTTTTGGGGGAAAACATTTTATTCCCAGATATTACTCAATCTATTGGCTATTGTGAGGGCTTTCCTCACTCTGCCTGTCTTTCCATTTTTTGAAAGATGATTTTTAACAGGTGACAGTTTAAGGCATTTGACTGGTAATATGTACTGCTTGTGCATGAAGCTATTCAAAGGAGCACAGTTTTAAAGCTGTATTATCTCAAAATTGATAGAGCAGGTTGAACTTTAAACAACAAAAATAGGTACCTTTTTCCCTTCCAATATTATTGTTTCCCTATATTATACATGTCTATAATTTTAATCCACAACATGCATCTTTTTCTGGGTTTGTGGTAAAGGATGTGGTAAGCACTCACTAGGATTCCTGTAGGCTATTGTCTTTCTCTATTTTAATTTAAAATGATTTCCCAACTAATGCCCACATATTGCTGCCATATATCTTTTTCTTTAATATTTAACTATTTCTTTTGTTTCCTCACTTCCATGAGGGTACTAAAAGCAATGTTATTGTGATGATTATTACTTTGGAACTCACTCATAATCATCTTTTACTACTTCCTGCACTAGGAAAAAAAATGCAATAGATGTTCTCTTATTGAGAAGTTTTACTTTTATCAAGAAAGAGATCCCAGTCCTCTCTAAACTTTCCAATGATAAATCATATGCCTACACATTTACTTTGAGATAATTAAAACCACTGATCTCTTTGTGTTTTTGTCTAAAATGTGGTTTAACAAATTTACCTCAGATTCAGTAGAATTAGTTGTCTGTTTTTCCCAAGGCTGATGAAATCAAATCATCTGGGAGTTTTTCAGAAATTCAAAACACCCCAATTATACTGACTGAGACCCTTGAATCCCCAAGCAATTCTGGTACAATGTGTTTAAAAACAACCTGTTTAATGTATAAATCAGTTCACCTTTCCAATTATTCACCCAATAACACTTTATCCTCTTACTGTATAAAAGGAGATATGACGTGTACATTCAGAAAAAGTAGTTTAATACAACAACATATAAATAAATAACCACATAACAAGCCACCATAACACAAATAATATGAGAATTCCAAGGGTGGGGGGGGATATTCTTCCTGGCATATATATGACAGGGTTTGTTGGGTTGGTATAGTTCCAACACATAGCCACCTGAAGAAAGGTGACTCTAGACAGGAAATTTGCAGAAGCCACAAACAAAAGCCATTTTAATAATGGCTGAGACAAAATCCACATAGAGAATATCCTGAACTCCAGCCTGAGGAGTATTTTTATATTATATGATTGTAAAAATAACAACCCTAGAAATTCCCTTTTCTAATATGACTTTTGCCTTGAAGATGTTTCTTAGAATTCCAACACAGAACAACATTTCTCCTGGACCCCTGTTGTCTGTCATCCCTAAAGTACTTGCAGGTTATAATCATGTTCTTCTTCTTTTTTTTTTTTTAATGTTTATTCATTTTTGAGAGACAGAAAGAGACAGAGTCCAAGTGGGGGAAGGGCATAAAGAGAGGGAGACACAGAATCCGAAGCAGGCTCCAGGCTCTGAGCTGTCAGTACAGAGCCCAACTCGGGGCTCGAACTCACCAACAGCGAGATCATAACCTGAGCCAAAGCTGGACAGTTGACCAACTAAGCCACTCAGGTGTCTCACCAAGTTCTTCTCATTATCCTCTTGTCTTCAACTATTCTTGATGCCAAAGCCCTTATTACCAAATCATTTGTTTTACTTTCTTCATTATTTAGATATCTACCATTGGTATAGACAAATGTATACAGCCTTCCTTGGACTAATTGAGCCTCATAAAATCTTGATAGTGGACTGTGATGGAGATAGCCAGCTCTCTATCAGAGATCCTAGCTCCCTCCCAAGGGATAGAGTTATGGCTACTCAGTCCCCTTGCACCCAAGGGAATCATGTGATACTTCCAGACCTGTCCCATAAAAGGCTCTCATGTAATCATCATCCTCTCGCTTTCCTCATTTCTCTGTTAGGTTTCCATATTCAGGATGACTAAAAAGCCACTTGCCTGCAAGATGATGGAGTCTCTCTCAGCATGAGTTCCTGAAGGACTTCATAAAACAGGACTCCTTCCATGTCCTTCTCTGTAAAAAATTGGATCGATGAGATAATACAAACAGGATTGAGATTTCATAGATAGCTATTACCAAAGCTAGCAAGAACCCAGTGATTTAAAAAAAAAAATCTTACACAAGAACCCAGTAATTAAAAAAAATTTTTTTTAATGTTTGTTTACTTTTGTGAGACAGAGACTGAGCATGAGTGGGGGAAGGACAGAGAAAGAGAGAGACACAGAATCTGAAGCAGGCTCCAGGCTCTGGGCTGTCAGTACAGAGCCCAACACAGGTTCAAACCCATGAACCCTGAGGTCATGACCTGAGCTGAAATCGGACGCTCAACCAACTGAGCCACCCTGGTGCCCCAAGAACCCAGTATTTTTTAAATGAGTGAATTAAGGGAAAGGATTTTCAGTTAATATAGGCCTAGGTTTTATCTTTACTTATGTCTACATAATATTTCTGTGTTTTTCAGGTGATGGCAATTCTTATCTGTGAGCATGGGGCATACTGATTCGTACCTTTAAGGTTCCAAGAGCAGAAAAAAAATGCATACCTGATGATAATCAGGATGCTAGCTAACAATGGTATATTTTTTTATTTCAATACCACTGAATACTTCTGTTCACTGGTTAAAGGAAATCTTAAATACAAATGACCCTACATAGCTCAACAGTTTTATTTTTATGTTACTTCTTTGTTTAGCTAATGACTTAGGGATCATTATTAGAAGGCAAGTAATCAATGTTAGGAGTCTAAGTCATTCCTAAAGGTACAGACAGATCTGGATTTTATGGGTTACAGAGGATTAAGTAGCAGTACTAGGACTTAGAATCTGTATTTCTAGACTCCTAGGTTTGTACTGAGAGTTTTCAGTATTCCATTTTAGTTATCTGCTTCAAGAAAAACAAATCAGAAGAGTTTTCCTTTCCAAACACTAATATCTGTATTTTGTATTAGGTTCCAAATTTCTTTCAAAACTGTGGCCCAGTGTAACTTTGTTTTTCTCTGATGGGAGTCAAAGAAATGATGAGTTTGTGATCTGAAGAGAAAGAGGAGACAGTGTCTCTGATGTAGCAATGCACATCTCTGCTCTGGTGTGAAGGCTACCCAGGAGAATGGTAGACTGATGGAGAATCAAATTAGTTAAGTAAGGAGGAGACATAAAGGTCTTTTGAGCAGAGTTGCAATGATTCAAAAGCTTTGACATTGGGTGTTTAAAATGGGAGCATAAAGAATACTAAGATGTTGGAGATGCATTCAAGGGAAAAAAAGGAAACTTCAGAAATACATATTTTGACTCAGTATTAAAGAAGAACTTTCTAGAGGTTAAAGCTATCAAGAGATAGAATATTTGATTTTCTTCCTGAGATAGCAGACTACTGAGCCCACTATCATTGACCATGACATCTTGGTCAGAAGTGATTTAAATGGCACATGAGGGATTTGACTCAGTGACATTTTTTCCACAATAATATTTACAGTCCCTTTCTAGTTTGAAATTCTAAGATATGCATGTAAAGTTTACCATTTAGCGCTATGAAATACTGATGATACATTATTGCCGGATTTTCTTTTTTTAAATGTATCATCTTCTCTTTAGTAATATGTGCTTTTTTAGAGAATTAAAACATTCTTTTAAAAAGATGAAAGAAAGTAAAATTGTACTGCAGTTTCACCATCTGTATAATCAGGTTTCATAGCTGCAAATCAGCTAGTTTATGAGAATTCATCTGATAACAATAGGGTGGGTGGGCTTTTCTATCAGGGATAGTGGGCACAGTGCCATTGACCTTCAGTGCTTTTAGAGGCCCATTAAAATGTTTTAATTTCTTTTAAAACTGAAGAAAAAAAGAATTTTTACTTTGAAGAAATTGAACTACATCATATTATTATGCTTATCTTTATGCCAATGTCATCATACACTATAATTATATACATCTATCTTATCTATCATCTATCTATCTACCTATCTACCTATCTACCTACCTATCATCTATATGCAGAGAGAGAGAAAGAGAGATTGTGTGTGTGTGTGTGTGTGTGTGTGTGTGTGCGCGTGCATGTGCACATGTACCCATGCACGATGGAAGAAAGGCTCATGAAGACAAAATTGTACAGGACCCATTAAAGTCTTAATTAACAGAGGCTCAGGCTTGGGGGCTTCTGGCTCAGGAGCTCTGAACCTAGCAAATACAAAGGAGTGCCACTCCACAACAAACCTCTAGTTCCTGCTTTCGCCCCAGGCTCTACTGCTTACATCACTGATGTGGGCCGGTTGGTAGATCCTCTGCCCCCACTGCGTTGGAGGTCAGAAATGTCAGCTCTTAGAATGCATCTCCAGTTCTGTGGACCATGTGCTTCTGAACTGAAAGCTTGAACAACAGTATCTTATCAGAAAAGCGGAGGGCACATGCTTCCACCCTTGCTTATACCAGGTTATGGATAATTTAGACTCTTAACACGTAAGGAATACCTGCAAGTGGTATCCATGCTGGTGATGTATGAACTTGTAAACTTGTAAACATTAGAGATGTGTTCCAAAGGTTCTGAACAGCAAAATCCACCATACAGAAACTACTGCTAACACATTGATATTTTAGCATCTAGTCTTTCTGGTATACTTAGGCTTTGTTTTTATTTAATAGTTAAAATCAAAGCTATCGCATCAATTACTGAATATTCTTTGTATGATTGATACTATTAACACTATTTGAATTATCTAATTTGATTTTTAATTAAAAATAACAGCACTTTGTCATAGGCAATATTGTTACTACATTTCCATTTGATAAATGAGGAACTAAAATTTAAACAGGTGAAATAACTTGCTCATAGAGATAGTTAAGGATTAGAGAAGATGGGATTTTATGCTGAATCTTACCTGCTACACTACACCTGTAATGTACAAAATATATAATATTTATTTATTTATTTATTTATTTTGAGAGACAGAGAGAATGAGCAGGCTCAGGGCAGAGAGAGAGGGAGACACCCACTCTGAAGCAGACTCCAGGCTCTAAGCTGTCAGCACAGAGCCTGATGCAGGCCTTGAACTCACAAACCATAAGATCATGACCTAAGCTGAAGTCAGATGCTTAACTGACTGAGCCACCACCAGGTGCCCTTTAAAAAAAAAATTAATGTTTATTTGTGACAGAATCTGAAGCACAGAATCTGAAGCACAAAATATACAACTTAAAATCATGCTTTTTTCATTTAGTATTTTACATAAGCCTTTTTAAACCTGAATTTAAATTTTTTTTAAAGATTACCTACTATTCCACCAAATTAATATTATACAACATTTAAAAAAAATTTTCTTACCAATAATTTAGGCTATACATTTTTCCTTTTAAGTCATATTGTAGTAAGTCTTTGTATACTAGTCTTGTATACAATTTTTTCATGTTTAGGATTATTTTCTAAAAATAAATATAATTTAAAAAATAAAATAAATTGTTTCTATTCTATAGAAACACAGCTTTTGAACTGCTAGATCAAAAAGTCTAAGAACTTTTTTTCTTTTGAGAAGCCAGCACCACACTTTTATTTACTTTAATGATGAAGAAACAAGCTCATTAATTCTTCTGTTCAACGTTCTTTACATTTATTGCATGCCTGCTATGTACTTGCAACGATACCAGTAATACCATGATCTAATGTGATAGTCACTTATCAAAAGGATATTATGGCTTAGTGGTGTTAAAATAGAGTATGCCCTAAATAAGAATCTTGTGTTAATTATATATGGTAAGAATGCTTCCTATTTTCTGGGACAGAGTGGGAATACCTTTAGAGCTCTTAGAGGTTGTAGGAAAGTGGCATTCAAAACAATTTCAACATGGCATTAAGCATGCAATTTTTTTCTTCTTTGCCAATTTGTTAGATGAAATATTGTCAACTATTGTCTTAATTGTTATTTCCTTGAGTCCTAATGAGGTTGAATGTTTTTCCATATGCTCATTAATGAGTTGTTTCTTCATTGTGAAGTATCCTTTGATGTTTTGGTATTCAGTATATATGTAAGATAGACTTTGGTGCATTGTATTTATTGCAAAATAATTTCAGATCTGATTTAAGTTTTTTCTTTTAACACTTACAAGATTCAGAAGTACAGTTGACATCTTCAAAAAGGCATATACTTAATTCCAATTTTATTTATTTTTTATGTTGCATTTTATTTGTACTTACTTCCATGACACATCTGGAATTTATATCTATGTCTAATGGGACATATTTGATTTTATTCCAAAAAGTTAGGCAATTATCCCAACATTATTAAACAAATCCTTTCATTCTCATTAATTTGTGGTGCTAATTTTATCATACAGTGAATTGAGTTTCCTTCCTATATTATGCATCCATAGAGTCCTATGCCCAATTGTCTCAATTTCTACCATAATGAACATAGTTATTAATTTTTTCCATCAAACTTTCTGAGAGCAGGAATTATGTTGTCCCTTTAAGGGACATAGTGCTTGATATATGACAGGCATTAAATATTTGTTGAGTGAATGGATTAAATAGGATGTTTCTAGAATTGCTTATATTTTCCTAATTATAATTTCTATTATTTCCTTATATTTTACTAACTTGTACATAATTTAGAAGACAATTCTGCCTGTGTTAAAGGTGTCACAACAATATATTTTATTATTAGAGCAAAAAGTCCCCTTAATATTCACATTCAGAATTTTTGTGGGGCACCTGGGTGACTCAGTCGGTTAAGTGTAGGACTTTGATTTCTGCTCAGGTCATGATCTCAGGGGGTTGTGAGTTCAAGCCCCACATCAGGCTCTGCTCTGACAGCACAGGGCCTGCTCAGGATTCTCTCCCTCTTTCTCTAACCCACTCCTCTCTCTCTATTCTCAACATAAATAAATAAACTTGAGAAAAGAATTTTTGTTATGATATATGACTCTTTATTCAAATGAACGTTAGAAAGTTTTACAGGTTCCAAGACTACATCCATTAGAATTTTGATTGGGATTATGCTAAATATATAAATTAATTTGGAAAGTGATATTTATCTTCTAAATACTTTCCTACTCATGCATTTGTTATAGCTCCTTATTTCTCTTTATAACTTTTTATAATTTTCTTTACCTAATTATTCCTAAGTAGCTTATTGATTTTGTTATTACTGCTGTAGTGATTCAAGATTATTGATGCTATTGGGAGTTGCATTTATTTATTTTGAAATGTTTACTTTGCTTATTGCGATTATGTGGAAAGTTACAGTTACAAATTCACCTTGTGTCCTGAGACTTTTCTTGAATTATTTTATTAATTTTAATGGAGATTTTTTGTAGTTTTTTAGTTAATGGGAAGATCATGTTGAGAATAATCTCATTGTTTGCTAAATTCTACTTTGCCTTTAGAGGAGGGGTGCTTGGATGGTTCAGTCAGTTAAGCTTCCAACTTCAGCTCCGGTCATGATCTCATGTTTTGTGAGTTCGAGCCCCATGTCAGGCTCTGTGCTGACAGCTCAGAGCCTGGAGCCTGCCTCAGATTCTGTGATTCACTCTCTTTCTCTGCCCCTCCCCTGCTTGCACTCTGTCTCTGTCTCTCTCTTTCAAAAGTAAAAATAAATAAACATTAGTATAAGGGATGGGAATTAGGGAACAAAAGTAAGATTTTGAAAACGTGCTTTTGGAGGTAGAATTAAATTTCATCTATTCTAAAGATAGTTAAAGATTCTAAAAACTATATGTATATCATCTGTGAAGCAAGTTTTGTTTTGTTTTGTTTTAGAGTTAATATCATAGCATAGTTATAGTATAATCTGGAAGGCTCACTTTTGGTCAGAACAGTAGATTGAAAAATTTCTCAGATATTTGATTGTCTCCATTGGCACTAGTTAATGGTTATTTTCTATGTATATTTAGATATTTGGACTATTAGTTTATATTGATGCTACAAGCCAAGGCACACAAAACTAGAAAAACAAAAACAGATAAGTAAATTTAAAGGGTTGAATTTCTAGATCAACAAAATCAGTAGGTTCCATATTGTGCATGTCTATATTGACTTAGAGAAACCTAGTACTATCTGGATTTTACTGCCCACAAAAAGAAATCACCAAGTCCACTTTACCTTTTAAGTATCTCTGAGATCTATCCTTCCCTATCCTTATCACCACTGCTTTAAATCAAGTCTTTGTCATCTTTCACTAAAGCTTTGGAACAGCCCCCTGAATTGACCCCTCTAATCTCCTCCAGGCTATATTTCTCACAGCTGCTCAGTATTCTGTCCGAAACACAAACTTGATCATCTTATTTCCTTGCATAAAACCTATATAGTTTCAACATCTCCTGGAAAGCAAGGTCCAATCCTTAGCATAGCACACAAGATGTTCCTGGAAAGGTGGCCTGGTCTGGTGGTTCTGAGAATGAGTTCTAGACCCAGACTGCTTGGGCTTCAATACATGTTTTGCTTCTAGTAGCTGTGTGGCCATAATTAAATATTTACAACAGCCTATAAAATGGGTAGCTTTTATTAATATTGTATGGTTTCTTCTTCACTTCCTGAACTTACTTTCTGACTGCTTTGCAGTTACACGAGGGAATTTTGCAGTTTTATTTCTCTGTTTTTTAACTGCTGGATCTTTTAGGGAATGGATGTGTAAGATTTTCAGAACCTATGAGGACCTTCATATCATACAGTTTCCTGACAGACACAACATGCTCTCTCCCTGATCTTTTCTAAACTCCATTCCACTCAGCTCCTGCCTTTGGCATATCCCCAATCTTCTCACTGAAGGGGGCCTTTGACCTGGACCCATCCAGGCTGTCTGGGAACAACTGGTACCTCAAGCTCAGCTTTCTTTCATGGGGCAACATGGAGATAGCTAGCTTTGAATTGAGCTATATGCCCATCAATTCAGAACACTAGGGTAGAAGGAGACAGAATATGAGTGAAGAAATTATCATTTGGGGCCACAGGGGAAAGGCAGATAGGATCAAAAGAAAGCACCAATATCTATAGCATAAGGCAGAACCTCATAAAGTTTATTCTGATTTTTTAATATACCGTATTTTAATTCTAATCAGTAATGTTCAATTCACTTTAATGTCCAGAAGTTGTTCAAAATAGAATTTTTCAATTTCAACTGAAAAATAAACTTTTATGTCCTAATTAAAGCATAATGATATACTTTATCACATACTGTGAAGGTGATGATATGTGTTAAGGCTTTTGGTTTGTATTACCTCTGTGGGATCTTTATTTAAGGTGGCCATACACTTTGGTGCTTTTGAGTAAATACTGGTTCTTGCTACATGCTGAGAATTGACGAGTCATATCACCATAATGGAGATAAAATGAATCTGAAAGATTTAGGCTTAAATAACACAGTCGGTCCTTCTGCATCACAAACTTTTATTCCTTGAACTTGCACAATTATCCAGTTTGTGTTTGATGTATTTCATCATCACTATGTGAAGTGTTTCCCTTGCTCTGTATGCTCTTTATTTGTATTTTTGAAAATTATTTCAAAATAACTTGTTTGGACAGTATGGGCCAGCTGAGAATACACTGACCTCTGTACATGCACATTGCAAGGTAGACTCATTACCTTTGCGGATGTAATGACACCTCAAAATATCAAGAGATGTGCAGTCTATTTCTGTGGTAAGAGCAAGGCACTGGTATCCATTGTATGTACAACAGAATATGATGCTTAGCCATGGGTGGGTTAAAAAAAAGATAATAGAATGAATTACAGTTGTGTTCAAGTGTTAGACTAAAGGTACTACCTCATATACCTAATGCAATGACTAATTAGAGCAAATAATTGTTTTTGCAAAGTCTACCTGAATAAAGGCTAAAAATAGCAAACTAATGACTTTTCTACACAATTGGTAAATTATTTTTTTGTGTGTGCTTAGAAATCAGTAGGTGGTTTGCATTTTCGTTAGGAGCAACAGAAGCTTCATGCTTTCCCCTATTCAGAAACTATTTTTATCTAGCACTTTCCTTAAAAGCAACTCTGGATCTATTAGACTCAAATAATTACATATCTTAGGGACACCTGGGTGACTTGGTCAGGTAAGCATCAGACTCTTGATTTGGCTTAGGTCATGATATCATGGTCATAGGATAGAGCCCCACATCGGGCTCCACTCTGAGCATGGAGTTTGGGATCTTCTCTTTCCCTCTCTCTCTTCCCTCCTCCCCTTTCCCAAAATAAATAAATAAACATTTTTAAGAAATCGGAAATCTTAAAAATTATGATTAGGTGTTTCGTTTTTTTCTAAATTAAGTAATACCTGGTGTGATTTAGTAGTTTTTAGGCCCCATATTAAAAAACATGTAGAATGGGGGAGAGATACATGAGAATGTAAATGAGAAAATCTTATGTCACATCTGCATTATTGATAGGACTGGAGGACAGTTTATTTTGATTAAAGTATAATGGTTAAAGAACAACTTTAACAACACAAGTTATTGTTCTCTTTTTGGCAGATAAAATGAAATCTTGGTAATTAATAATAAATTGGCAGTTTGAAAATTATTCCTGACAATGAGAAAAAAACAGGTGGCATTTTTTTGATGCACATAACTAACAGATGATAACAAATATTTTGATAAACAGCGTGACATAATTGATAAAATATTTAAAATGCCCAGTCTCTGGAACCAGATCATTGGGTTCATATTTAAATATTGACACTTAAACTATCCATGAGACTTTGGTTGAGTTACCTCACCCTTTGCCAGTTTCTCTGCCCATGAAGGGTGGGTAATAATAGTATCTACAGCTAGGGTGGTTATGTCTTTGGGGGGGTCTCCAAATCCACCCTCAGGTTTGATGATCTGCTAGAAGAACTCCCAAGATTCAGCAAAGCTGTTACACTGATAGTCATGAGCCATTACAGTGAAAAGAAACAGATTAAATCAGCAAAGGGTAAAGGCACATGAGGCAAAGTCCCGCTGCCAACTTCCAGGTGTTCCCTCTCAGCGGAATCACATGCGGATGTGCTTCATTCTCCCAAGAACAATGTGTGACAACTCATGTGAAGTGCGGTCAGCCAGGAAAAGAGCTCAACTGAACTTTGGTCTCCAGAGTGTTAATGGGGGTCAGTCATGTAGCTTCATTAGGGGGTTAGTCACGTAAGCATGCAGCACCAGCTGATTAACCTCAGCTACTCAGGCTTCTACCTCCCCTTCCCCCCAAGCAAAAACAGGTGTTCACCATCAGTGCATCCAGTCAGAGTGCGCCAAGGCGCAGACATACAAAAACTCTCTTATCAGGCAGACTATTCCAAGAGCTCAGAGTTTATCTTCCAGAAGCTAGCCAAAAGCCAATCCTGAAGATGGACCTTTCACTGGATTGTGCAGGGTATAATTAATTCAGGTGACCAAGAAACTGCTATGTCCCATGACGTTGTGAGGACGGTAAGTCCTTAAGTTTGGAATGGTGGGCGTTATGAACAGATTAAATACTTTAGGCAGGTCAGCTTTGGTAAGGGAAGTTCCCAGCCAACCACTACATTCTCACATTTTGTCCTTTGTCCTTTACAGAGCTCTGAAGTCAGCAAAGCAATTATAGAAGAGCCAGAGCTATTTGAGGAATACAACAGTAAAGCAGGTATGAGTGATTCTCAGTAATTAACACATAATGTTTATTTAGATTGATAATGAATTCAAAGTTAAAGCCCCATCATTAAAACGATATTTTACAAAAGCGCCATTGTGTAGTCTTAGAATATGTGCAACTGCATGTTATAGATGGGTGACCATATCCTAAAGAGGAATTGATATCTATGTATACATTAAATTTGTTTTGAGTGTTTCAGTTAGGCAAGGCCCAGATATAAATATGAAGGAATTTAATAATAATAATAATCTTTTTTGTTAAATCAACACATATTCATTAAAGGCCTATTATATGGCAAACACTCATCGGTGGGGTAATTGATGACTTTACAGAACAAAAGAGACATGGCCCATTGCTGCCTGCAAAGTACTTGTGGAGGTAACAAATATCAATATAGGAATAAAAACAGTGGTAAGTGCAATGAAGAGAAATAGCAGAGTTTGTGGGAGAAAGTATTGGAAGACAAGGGATGAATCTATTGTGGACCTTCCAGAGGGTATTTCTCTGGAAAATGCCATTTAAACAACAGAGGGTATTTCTCTGGAAAATGACATTTAAACTAAGCGCTAAAGTATAGGGAGGAGTCCCAGAAAGATGAAATAGCAGTGAATAAACAAAATAATTGATAAAAGGAATAAGTACCTATGGCAAAGTCACAAAGGTAGAGAGAGGAATAAGATGAAGCTGGGTTGATAATTGAATGAAAATGAGTATGGGAAGTGGGCTTGTCGCATAGGGCCTCAATGGCCTTAGTAAGGGGCCTTTGTCCCACGTTGCCTTGGCTACTTTCTGCCGTTGGCATTTCTGTGCAATGTCATTTAGTCTTCTCTCCTGGTTCCCTGGATATAGATGCCTTGAAACCTATCATCTAAGCCTACCTTCTTGCATCTGCCAAAGTGCTATGTAAATGTCTTGATTGTTGGAAAGAGGTTCTCAATGTGTTCACTGCTTTGAACACTAGTTCCATGACATGTTCTGCATAAAGTGGTTTGGAATCAAGAAGTTCTGAAATTTTCTGATAACTGTAACACTCTTGGGAGCTTTAACATAGTAGAGGTTTTAGAACCTATAATAAATAGTAAATAACCAAACAAACATATATGTCTATGTCTATATGTATGTGTGTGTGTACCTTTATTTAACCTGGTATTTTCCAAAGATATTTTCAGGTTTACATTAGAAGATGTTTCAGAAGTTTCTTCCTTGGAAATATGCATTTTAAGAGGTTCCCTATACTTCTGAGACTGGCCTGCTTTTAGGCAATTTGACATAAAATTATATTAGAAAATTTACTAGAATCTAGATAATTCAAGCTAGAAAAAAATCTGTTTGCTTCAGTTCTTTAGCTTTTTCAGGCAGATGATTTTCTTGACCTGAATTATATGGGTAATTGCTTCAATCCTGATTATACTTTTCATGTGAAAATAATATGAAGTAAAGTCTTACCAAATAATTCTCAGTATCAGTATTAGTAATATTTGTTCTCTTGAGTCAGGCAAAGAAAAACCATTAGGAAAAGTTTGTATCTCAGCTGCCCTGAATCTTATTCCCTTCCCTTGAAAATGCTTACTCTTCTTCATTTATGAAATTGTCATAATTTTAAAAAGTCTTCACATTAGGCAAATGACTTGGGGTAGTGCCTACCTTAGCACCTAAAGAATGATTTGATTTTGTATAAAATGTGGATATTTTGTATTTATAGCAATGAAAGTTTCAGTGAGCCAGAGTATTACAGTTAACCTATACTAATTCCAGAGTGTCTTGGAAAGGGCATTGACTTTTTTAGATCAATTCAGCATCAGTTCAGGTAACTATTGTTAAAACAGTAAGATAAAAACATGAAGAATTCCCTAGGATTTCATAACTTAAAAACAAAAAGCCTTGTTTCATCCCAAGAAAGACCAGAAGCAGCTGTCCTTTAATTACTACTCTTGCCGTTTGCTTTCTACTAGAGATATCTCAAATTTGGAATCTAATTAGAAATCTTAATTGAAAATGGCTTAAAAAAAGGAAAAAGAAAAAGAAAGTAAAGAAAGAAAAAGACCAACATGGAAACATAAAAGTAGGGATAAAAATAGAAATGGTAATATTTCAGCCAGATTGAATAATCGCCTATCTTTTAAATGAGTTAGCTTCTGGGGAGCATGTTATCTGGCATGAAATTGAACTTTACTGTTCCCTCTCTCAGGAGGGATTTTCTCAACAAAATGACTTGTATTTCCGTCTTTATAAACTGTAATTTGTAGGGACTATATTTTGCCCATGATAGTGGCAATGGTTTTATTTTACTTTTTGTTTGTTTATAGGTAATTTTTTTTAAACAAATAGTTTATTGTCAAGTTGGTTTCCATATAACACCCAGTTCTCATCCCCACAAATGCCCTCCTCCATGCCCGTCTCCACCCTCACCCCCACACCCATCAGTCCTCAGTCTGTTCTCAGCATTCAAATATCTTTCATGGTTTGCCTCTCTCCCTCTCCCCCACTATTTCCCCCCTTCTTCTCCCCTTTGTTCCTCCATCAAGTTCCTCCTAAATATCCTATACGTGCAATCATATGGTATTTGTCTTTCTCTGCCTGACTTATTTCGCTCAGCATAACACCCTCAAGGTCCATCCATGTTGCTACACTTGGCCAGATTTCATTCTTTCTCATTGCCATGTAGTATTCCATGGTATAGATAAACCACATCTTCTTGATCCATTCATCTGTTGATGGACACTTAGGCTCTTTCCATGTTTTGGCTATTGTTGAGAGTGCTGCTATGAACATTGGGGTACATGTGCTCCTATGCATCAGCATTTCTATATCCCTTGGGTAAATTCCTAGCAGTGCTATTGCTGGGTCATAGTTTCCTTTGCGGTGCAGAAGCTTTTAATCTTGATGAGGTCCCAACAGTTTATTTTTGCTCTTGATTCCCTTGCTTTTGGCGATGTGTCAAGTAAGAAATTGCTGCGGTGGAGGTCAAGGAGGTTGTTTCCTGCTTTCTCCTCTAGGGTTTCGATGGTTTCCTGTCTCACGTTCAGGTCCTTTATCCATTTTGAGTTTATTTTTGTGTATGGTGTGAGAAAATGATCTAGTCTCATTCTTCTGCATGTTGCTGTCCAGTTCTCCCAGCACCATCTGTTAAAGAGGTCGTCTTTTTTCCATTGGATACTCTTTCCTGCTTTGTCAAAGATTAGTTGGCTGTATACTTTTGGGTCCACTTCTGAGTTCTCAATTCT